>NW_021938837.1:479938-757459 GCF_001715985.3 Manacus vitellinus
TTTTTTTTTTTCCTGGAAAAGTCTGTTGGCTTTTATAACAGAGCATATCAGATGTTTACAAAAGAACTCTGGCATTTTCACAGTTCAGCTTGAGGAAGGAAATGAAGAATATATCAGCTAAACAAAAATGAGGGGGTTTCAGTAAAATAGTTCCAACAGCAATTAGTCAGGGCATTATGTTTGATATTACTGCAGGAAACATGACCAAGTATCTAAAATACGCAAGAATTCCCACACAATTTCAAAAGATATTACTAATACATTAATTTATCCTGTGTTTTTTCTCCAGATCACTATTGTTATTTTAGTAGAAAATATATATGGATGAGGGTTGAGATTTATTATAAACATATATGACAGATACAGGAAAATTCTTCCATAATAAGAGAATAAAAATAAAGAAACCGTGCCAGACATACTATCTGTATGTGAAACGTGTGCCAAAAAATTGAGCTGTTTAAATAATACTTTTTTTTCTGTTCAGTGGTTGCAAAAAAAATAATCACAAAAAAACATGTGAGGCTGACAGACCAAGTATATTTCTACTGGCCAAATTCAGCAAACTTTCACAGGTAGTTTACGTTGACCTAAAAGGAACATTAATACGAGATATTTCACACAGCTTCTCTCTAATTCCAGGTTTTCCCAGAATAATTCAAGCCTATATTTATACCATATGCACTTCTGTATTTAGCATCCCCAAGGTACATTTGCTTGGAGGGGTCAGAAGACTTCGTGTTCAGCTGTATGGATTCATCCATCAGCTTCCAAATGTCTCCACCTGTTATTTTTAAATAAACCCACTACCCACTACCTGCTGCCCACCTACCAGCTCTACCCTTTATTATCAAGGCTATTCTCTTAGTGTTCACATTAGCATCTGACATCACCAGCAGAATTTAATGAGCTGTTTTATTTTGCAGTGCTCTCTTCATTGAAAATTTCTGCCCATTTTTCAGGGAACTGACGTTGTGCTGCACCACCCTGCCATTTTTCAGCCATGCTGGAGATGCAATGTGTAGTTATCAAACAATTATCAATTATCTGAGAGTTCGAGCTTCACAGGCATTCTATGAATTCCTGAGATTTTTCAGGGTACTGACATGACAAAATACATGTCAGCATATTGTAAAATAGTTGAAACAGCATAGCCAAAAAATGAGGTGGGAAAGGAAAAGGTTCAGGGTTCAGATTAAGTACCACTTGATGCTGCCATTATCACAATCACTCTGCCTGTGCAGACTTCAATAAACACTGTTCTGAGAAGGAGCCTTTCTTTTCAAGGACAGGATCACAAAAGTCTCCAGACACAAAGTGATTCCCACAAATGATTAAACACTGTCTCTATGTGCCTTTTACATGATACATGTGCTCCCAATAGATCTTCTCTTCAAATGCAGCTCACTCACGTAACAAGGGATGCAAATGGTTACTTTAGAAAGAGATGTTATTCTATGTCTCTATTGTTAAATCAGAGAATTCACTGAATTATCCCAGCTCTTGCATTAGCTCTCTGATCCTCTTTTATTCAGAATTACAGATGTATCTACAAGGCCAAAAGGCTTGGACTTCACTCACTGAGGAACTGCCAAAGAAACCTAGATTACCTCAATGCCCATCAGACCAGGAAACTACAGAGCATGGAAAAGATTAAGGAGAAATAGAAATTCTATTGTCTGATCAATCATAAGGAAATATATAGGCTCTGACAGGTTACAAGCACAGATGATAATCTATTGTAAGGCTCATACTTGTGTAATCAGTTTTAAAGACTAAACAAACCAGATCAGAGCTAAAGCATCCAAGACACTGGAGCACATAAAGATATTAAAGAAATAGTGATAAACTGAGAAAATATATTAAATTCTTAATACAAATCACTGGAAAACAACACTTAGACCAGTCATGTAATAAGAGCAGCATGAACTGCAAGGTACAAAGAGGGAAATAGGAAATAGGACATTAGAGGAAGCTACAATAGTGTTTTACAAATGAATTTGAGATACGTGCTTGGGAGACAAAAATAACTACAGTGTCACATTCTGGTAGGATTTTCAAAACCAATTTTAGAAGATTTGTGATCATTATGAGAATAAAATTCTGGAATCACCAATGAGCTCTTTGACATAGAGCTTGAGAGTTTCTGGAATTTACAGATTAGAAATTGGACTGGAATTAGATTGTAGAATAATTAGAGAATTTGGATTATTATTTACTATTCTTGATGGCCTTTCTCACACTTCATTTCTATAACATTCAGTCTGTAAGAAGGATTTTCATTGCTACCTATTAAGGCTTTTGGTTTGTTGTGCTGTTTTAGTCTTGTTTGACTTTACAGGTAGCCTCCTTCACTTTCATAGCAGGTATTCTGCTCTCTTGGTAAGTGCAGGATCTCATACATCCTATGAGAAGAATTTAATTATTTTAAAAATTTAATTCTGCCATAAATGTCTTCTGACACAATGAAAGGCTCTCTTAGACATCAAGATGAAAAAATAATAATTGTAATTATCATGTAAGCATGACAGAGTTGCAGAATGAGGTACAAACATGACATTTAATTTGATCAAAAGATGTTCCTGATGATGATTATTTATATAATATAAATATATATTCTTAACTTTGTAATAACTTTCTCATAAAAAGAAAGTAGAGTTTCAAGTCACAATATTCTTTCTTTATTTTTCTCCTGCAAGCCTGCCACAAATCATCTCAGTAAATGTTGAATAAGTCTCTCTTGTAAGATTCAGGTTTTCATTTCTTTATGCACAGAAATACAGATGGGCCTTTTTATTTTCAAATCTGTATTACAACAAAAATGCCATAATTACAGAATAAGATATGAAGTAGAACACACAAGAGTTTGTTTCATTTGTTATATTACTGGAGACAAAATCACACAGGAAGAATGAAAACAAGTACAAAATCCTGAGCCGAAAAACCTGTAGAGAACAGGATCAGTGAATAAAAGAAATAGATTTCTGCCTCCCTACTATAATAACTGCTATTGAAACCATCTTTATTATTTAGTTGCATAAAATTTGCTTGGTTTTTTTTTCTGTTTTTTTTTTAAAACACTGGAATAAAAAGCGAGGCCACCTAGAACTAGACTTAACAAGTACGCTCACATTTGGTAAAGGAAAATCAGATTTCCAGTGTCTGTGTCATTAGATCATAGCACAGTTGTGGTTATATTTGTAACTAAGTGCATAACATTTGTTGTTGGTATAAGTGTAAAAACCAGACACAAAGACCCTTCTACAAAGCACATGATTCATTCACAGCAGCCCGAAGGAAGCAAGTGTTCAAATGTATGGCTTTGTTGTCTCAGTCAGATTTTTTTTTTTTAAATACAAGCAGTCCATAAATTTTGCATATTTTTTAAAGAATGTGTCAAACATTCTGTAATATATAATTCTATGATTTGGTTATGTATATATTTTTTAATATTTGTGAGTTGGTTCAAAGGCATCCACACTGCAGCCCGACAAATGGGATTAGGAGTTGGAAGGAGGGAGCCTAAATTCATCTATGAAAAAAACGATCTAGGACATGAGGAGGTGCAATAATAATCAGCTTTAAAGAGAAAAAAATATTGAAAGAGGGTAAAAAAATGCTAATGAGACATTTATCCCTCCATCAGAAGACAAGGTGTACAGGCAAGTTTGCTTTTTACCTCCTTTTTAGTAACTCCTGTCTTCTGATTTTTACATTGTAATAGATATATAAACTTCTGGTGTTTATTTTTCTTAAGGGGATTGTATTCTCGAGTTTTGCAATGGTATACTTGGATTCCTCCAGGAAGTCTCTGGTAGGAAATAAAACCTGCCCTTCTAAAGATTTAGAGCTGGTAGCTAATGGTGTTACAATCAGCCTAAAAGGAGGGTAAATAACAAAGGAATGGGGGCATCAGGAACTGAAAACAACAGAACAATGATACCATAAAGAAAACCTTCTCAATAAAGTGGCAGCCTTGAGATGAAGTGTGTTGACCACTTTTGAGCAAAATTCTTCAGTTCCCAATATTCTAAGCCCTGTTTGTCTCCCATATCTTTTCAATGAAAAAGTGAAAAGCACAAATAAGACTTCAGAAACCCTAATGAAATCTGTGTGTGCTGCTACCAATGTTATTTTCACTTCCTTGCCTTCATTGGAGGAAGATGGAAAATTTTCTAGGCATTCCACCCCTGTGTTTCTCATTAAAACCCATGGAAATATCTTTCAATCCCATGAAACCACTCTGAAAACAGAGCTCTCCAGCTACTGGAATTACGGGATTGCAGCTGGCACTTGTTAGCTTGGTCTACAGCGTGAGAAGTTCTTGGAAGTTTATTTTGTGGCAATAAAATCAGTTTAGCTATTTAAATTGTGCAAGCAGAGGTCAGCCAAGATGCACCGTGTGCCATCTGTTGTGTTACAGTTACATGCCAAGAAAGCTTTCCATGCACATAGGATGGAAACAGGAGCATCTTTGACAGACACTGCAGACTAAAATAAGCTTGGAGAGCTCAAACAGGTTAAGATCCAACCGACCACAGGCAGTGGCTGCAGGATATTACTCTTTTGCTGCAGCTTAAAAGAAAATATTAGGGAAACATATCTTCAGCCTGCATGAGGTGGGAAATGCTGATGCTCCCCTAAGACACATGTCCCACTGGTTGTCTCACTTCCAAAGAGACTTGATGTTACAGTGTTATTACAAGGGAGGAATTTGATGTAAATGAAGCATTTCAAGCTTTCACCAGAAGGTAATTACAAGAATATATTATCCTCACTGCAAGAAACTTGAGGGTAGAACTAGAAGCACACCACAGGCAGTAGCAGTGTCTACTGTGGGAAAAGCCTTTTACCACAGACAGGACTTTTGTCATTACAGACAGAGGTAATGCTATAAATATATAGAGATAAAAACTGCTTCTTCTATGTGTGGAGATATTTCAGACTCTAGAAATATATCAGTCTCTAGAAATTGCCCAGGTAATTTATTACAGTAGGCATTTAATACAGTGCATAAGCAACTCAACATGACCAGTCAAAAAGGCATTTATTGCCACCTAGTTGTCTAAGTCCACAGAATCATGGAATCATAGAATATCCTCAGTTGGAAATGACCCACTAGAATCATCCAGTCCAACTCCTGGCCCTGCACAGACACTCCAACAATCCCACCATGTCCCTGAGAGCATCATCCAAACCCTCCTTGAGCTTTGGCAGCCTTGGTGCTGTGACGACTACCCTGGGGAGCCTGTTCTGTGCCCAACCACCCTCTGGAGGAAGAACCTTTTCTTAATATCTGACCTAAACCTGCCCTGACACAGCTTCAGCTGTTCCCTTGGGTCCTGTCACTGATCACAGAGAGCAGAGATTGGAGCTGCCCCTGCACTGCCCCTCATGAGGAAGCTGCAGACCACGGTGAGGTCTGACCTCAGCCTCCTCTTCTCCAGCTGAACAAACCACATGACCTCAGCCAATCCTCATATGTCTTCCCTTCTAGACTCTTCTCCATCTTTACAGCTCTCCTTTGGATGCTTTCTAATAGCTTTCTCCCTACATGTCCCTATAGTGATGTCCCAGAGGGTGTAGACAACAGCCATCTGAAAGGCTAAATGATTAGTCAAAGGCAAAAAATGGGCAGAATTAATTTTATTTTGTATGTTAGCAAGGTTCTAGCTATTTAAAACTAATCCTGGATGTATACTATGTTTACTTTTACTGGCTTATATATAGTAAAGAGTAGGCTGGATCTAATGATTTCTAAATGCTCAAAGTTTTTTGATCACTTGTATCTAGTTTACTATTTTAAGTGATATGCAAATAACAAGTCAACTAAAAGTCAAAAGATAGTATAGCTAAAATCTAGAGACTGGAACAAGGATTGTGAGAGCCTCACTGATAAACCACTGATAGAAATCACAGCAATCAGATCCTTTTTCTCCATCTGCCACAGGTTCACTAATACTTTGGGCAAATCATTTCACCTCCTAGGATGTCACCAACAAAGTGGAGGTCATATTAATGATTAAATTTAAAAAGCATTTTGAGTTCAACAACAACAAAAAATCTGATGGAAGGGATACTTTTGCTGCTTTTGAGCACTAAAAGGTGTTTGAGCCAAGAAGCATCACGTAAATCCTAAGGGAATCTGAGATGTTGTAATTATAAATTCAGTCAACTTAGAAGGCTAACACATTCACTTATTGCTTGCAAAATGCCAAATACTTTTGTGTCAAACCTAACAAAATGAGAAGGTATAAAAACTACTACTTTCTTGCTTTGAAGATGTGGGAAATAATTTTTCTCTAAAAGAGAAAAATCTTTCTGAAGGCAGGTAACAACAAGGAATGGGATAATATTCAACAAAAAAAAAATTGGGGAAGAATTTTTTGCATTTGCAATTCCAATGAAAGAAAAAAAAGACAAATCGTTCTAATGGTTGCTACCAATTTTGGGTATATTTAGATAACACCTCATTAGTGAGCAAATCAGCAAATTCAAAAATAGGGGAAGAAATGCAAGTTTCTCAGCAGAATTCTGAGTTTTATTAGAAATAAAACTAAAGTAAAAGATGATTTATGGCTGCACTGTGGACGAGAAAGAAGGTAACTTCTGCAGCAAATGGCAAAGACAGAAAGATGTAAGGTAAGACTTAAGGTGTAGCTGTACTTGCACATTTGCTCTCCAGAGCTCCTGCTGCTGTCTGGCTTTTTGCCATCTCATTCTCTGAACATCATTTCAGATGGGAAAACTGCTATCAGCGACTTTCAGAAATGAAAATATATGGTGTGACTCAGAAGTTCCTCTCTAATGCAAAAAGGGATGGAGAGGAGAAAAAAGACATAGATTTTCATCTGAGGTGGAAGAGAAAAATAATGAACACTAAATATTATAGCACCTTTGAAAGATTCATTAACCTCAATTTTTAATTGAGCGGACAGTAAATAAACGACTGACTGGAAATAATCAGATTAAATTAATGATTTATGATCCTAATGCTTTTATCTATTAGGCTTTTGAAAATCATGTGTCACAAATTAGTGTAATTAATACTTACACTGATGTAGAACCTTTTCTATAAGGTTGCCAGTGATCTGTTCATTCTACTTATTTACCACTGTTCAATGAAAGGGGCAAATATGACAGTAATACTGAGATATTTGTTTGCAATCTAAGGTGCAAAATTTCATCTCCTCGTGCTTTCTCTTACACAGGCTGGGAATGTGAAATGCTACAGCTTCTGGTTTATGTTATTTAAGTGTTTGACTTCCTTCAGACTCGTGGGTGTCAAGGTAACTCAGTGATTAGTTGCATATTAGAGGTTTAATATCATACAATATTGGAAGAACAGTGGTAAGTAGCAGCTTGGTCCTACCTACTTCAATTTTTATAACTTAAATCAACAAAATCACCAAACATTCTTTTCTCAAAAGGTACGTCCCTTGACATTGTTATTATCTGAGAGGGATAACACAAAGCCTGATTTGCCTCTCCTACATAAACTCTCTATTTATATTGGCATCCCAGCAAGAATAATTACCCCAGCAAGGAAGTTGCACTGAGTCAAATAAGGTATCATTATTGCTTCTTTCTCATTTCCCCCTCTTCTATCTAAAAATGTCCTTGTTCTGTTGCTAATATACATCACTGAGTGCCTTCATCTTCCTCCTGATGTTATGGCAATTACAATTTTTTGTAACAAAAACGTATCCAGGGGACTTTTCAGTCATGTCACAAACAGCGGTTTAAGATCTTATGGCTGCTCTTAACTGTTTCCTTGGGCATGGTAATATTTACAAATCACCTTTAAGCTATGGAACAGTACAAATTGTGCCTTGGAAAGGTGACAGCTGATCTGCTACACGCTCTGCAGAGCTACGGGTGAGAATTGGACTTATTTTCTTTACAAGTCAAAGAAAAACTTGAGCCATTTAATTGGTGCCTCAAAGGGTACGACTATGAAATTACAGACTACAAGGAGACACGTAACACCAGCATTTTTGGCTCCATGATAAAAGGCTCTCATTGTAAAGCAGTGGCTTGACTTTCTCACCCAGACATAACGACCCAGACATTAGAGTGGTATCACCAGCCTCTAAGTCACTCATCTTTTAGAAGCAAGACCTCTGTCTTACAAACCTTTTGACTGCAAGTACAGGCATTGATAAAATCTTGACTTTTCCTCCCTTCTCCATCTTGTGCTTTTTAAGCATAACATATTGTAAAGAGATTAAGGCTCAGAGAACCACTTTTCCTCAACTCTTGAAGTCTTGGAAGTACTTCAGGATCATCAAAACACGAGTTTTATAACCTGTGTACTGTGAAACTAAACTTACTGTTGAGATTACACTTTCATGCTAAAATCCTTTTCTCAGCTACTTATAAGTTTCTTAAGAAGTTGTCCTCAGGCTGAAGTTCCTCCTGCTTGCTCTGAGGCCATAGGAAAAAACTTGCTGGAACTTTGAAGAAAATCCACTTAATTGTTTTATTTGATTTTCAGAAACCCAAGCTGGGAAATAAAGTAGTGAAACCAATGCTTTTTCATGCTAAGCCATGGAGTCGGTCTTCCTTTATTATCATCAATATTTCATCAAAGATTTTCTAGTGAAGCGTGATCCACACATTTGTTACAATGTCATTCTAAAGGAATAGTGAGGTGGTTGGTTTTATCTTTGGAAATTTAATTACGGTATAAAATAAATTTTCAAACTCTAAGGAAACTTGTTATTAGACTTACAGTATTTTACTCAGTAATATCTAGATATTTTCTGAATGAGCTTGCTACTGTTTCATCTCACAAGGTTGCAGCACTACAGGCTTTCTAATGTGTCTTCTCCTTCATAACTGTACTTAAGTTTTTACTTAGGATACTTATGACTAAGAATATTTACTTTCAAATCCATATCCACATGAAATGGTGAACTTTCTTCTTAAATCCATGGGTTGTCAAAAAGTAAAAAAAAAAAAAATCATGAGTAAACTGAAGAAATCTACTCCCATATGTACTTGGCATTCAGCAGCAGCATTACAAGCACATATAAATAAATTCACTGAAAATTCACCCTAAAACCTTCGCTTTCCCCAGTAGCTCTCCCAAATTCTCATTTCTCACAGCCTGCTCTGTGTCCATTCATATTATCATCCTGATTTCTCTCACCATTTCCCTCATGCAATTCTGAAGCAAAAGCTTCCAGCAAGAGGTGTATATTTTTTCCAAATAACAGCTATCCTGAGGGAAACAAAGACATGCATTATCTGACTCTACTGGTTTTCTTGAAGATCTATTTTGACAGCAAAATATTTTAAAGTTGCACAGGCCATTCCAGGCTAAGACTATAGGTGTCAAAACACAATAACAACAGCTATTGAACTAATCCAAAATGGCAAAAAGTGTATTTTGTTACTGAAAACATCTGGAATTCTAGGAAAGCACACAAAAAGCATTGATGTGACAGATTTTTTCATTTAAGTAAAGCACAAAACACTCAGTCTACAGGTATTACTTCCACCTGATAAATGCTAAATAAAAGTGGGACATTGTATGTTTGTGCACAGACATACAAGAGAAATAGCTGGAAAAACAGGTGGAATAGAGATAAGTCACACAAATAACTAAACTTGGGAGAAAAAAAAGGGCTTAGAATCATAGAATTGTTTAGGTTGGAAGGGACCTTAAGAATCATCCCATTCCACCCCCCTGCCATGGGCAGAGACACCTTCCACTAGCCCAGGTTGCTCCAAGCCCTGTCCAACCTGGCCTTGGACACTTCCAGGGATGGGGCAGCCACAGCTTCTCTGGGCAACCTGTGCCAGGGCCTCATCACCCTCACAGCCAATATTTTTTTTCCTAAAGGACCTCATTTAAAAGCCTTAAGTTCTCTACATAGAGAACAGGTTTATTATAAGAAAGGTCCTTCGTAACAAGGGTGCAGGTAAGATGTGAAATAAACCGTAAGGTCTCAAAAAATATAAAACATCCCTCTTTAGATTACAGATATAGTGATAAATCTTAGTACTGAAGGGAATTCAGTGCTGAATTGCTTGGCATAATTTATTATGGATTTGGTATCAGTTAAATGTTTCTAATCAAAACTTAAGGTGGAGGAGTTTTGGTCTTCCTAAACTATAAATACACCAGAGGATTGTAAATATACCAAGAGAATGGTTGTTGGTGCCACTAAATACAGTTTGTTGCAAAGTTTCCAAAGGTTTCCTCTGCCACAGGAACCTTAAAAAGCCAACGCAAACATCACCCCTACCAGGAACATTTAAGTAATAAAGATTATTTTAGCATTCAAGTGCTATCATAACATTGTAGTAGAAGCAGTATAATATTCTTATGATGGGTTTATCATAACCACTTTGTTAGAGTCTAGACAATGGGATGCAGGGAAAAAAACCAGAATAAGTTCCACTATGACCCACACATTGCATAAGTTGAAGCAACAGAGACACTCCAGTGCAACTCTAGTGTACTTGTGATATTGGTATTTGGAGATGATGCTTTTTGCATTTGCATACTTTGCTCTGGATTAATAAAATTTATTTCTCAATGGACTGTACTGGAAAATTTGTCACATATAACTTGTTATAGTTTTTAAAATCAAAGCTGCTACAGCTTTTGTTCAAGATCATGAGATTCCTAGATTACAATTTTTTCCTCTACATCAGTTCAAAACTCCATAATTAAAGATGCCATTCTGCCCACAAATGTCTGACATGACTTTTCCTTGGACATCTCCTGCTCATTTTTTGAGTATGTCTGAATGCTCTCCATTATTTCTGACTCACTATTTCCCTGTAAATGCTTTTTTTCAGTTTCCTCAGAAGTACTTACTGCTTTAACTGAACTTTTTGGCTTCTTAAATAGTTCTAATCCCTTCATCTCTGTCCTGAAAGGTTCAGTCGTGGATGACAAATTCTCTATAGTAATATCAGCTGTTTATTTTATTTCTTACTTTGCTGTGAGTTTGGAATACCAGCAGAGATTCTTGTATTTCAGGCTTTCTTTTATTCCCCACCATTACCCTTATTTCTTTTACATTTCATGCTCTAAAACAGGTTATTTGTTTTAACTCTTCTTTCTTACAGTGAAGCCTAAGATGCACATGGAAAAGCACTGATTGAAATATAACCCTGCTAATACACCACAGAACAAAGGCCAAGATGCTAAACATTTTACAGAGTAGTAAAGTGTTAACCTGTCTTGAGCAGCAAAAATTAATCCAAACACACAACTTCTAGAGTATAGGTTGAGGTACCTGTTTTAAAGAAGCACAGGTAAAAGCACCAGTTCTGGTTAGGGCTTGTTACCAGAGGCACAAATAAAACACTTTATCGAATAGGACAGGAGATTAAAAAATAAAGAATGAGCATAACAAGGTGGGACTAACTAGAAAATATCAGCTTTGAACAACCAACATGCTGAATGTTGTATTGCATCTTAGCATACTAAGGTTTCAAAAACAATTGGTTGGGGGGAGCTAAACCATTAATTTATGCAATCAATCAGTTAAAGTAGTACCAAGAGCTCTTGACTGTATTATTAACAAGTTATAAGTCACACAGACTGCTGTGTGATCGGATTGTATGGGATAGTAGGTATAAATGGATACTAGAGTGTGTAGGAGTCAGGTTATTTTGGGAAAATATGAATCACACAGCACAGTAGCGTGATCAGAGAGGAGAAACGAGTCCCCAGCTCAGAGGGTGTTATTCACTAGAAAAATATTTTTAAAAAAATTACTCACTGATTAAAAAGGGAGTAATTGGATTTAATCTCTTCTACGGAGGCCTTAAATAAGCATGGTTAAAAGTTAATTATCTTAAAAAAAATAATCAGATAACTGGAAAATGTTGTGAAATTACTACAAATAAGTTTTTCTACAGGGAGAAAAGCAGGTATTTCTCATGAAAATAATTAATAGAGTACACATAAAAAATGTGAATAAGTGGCAAAATTACTTTAATTTATAAAAAAACCTCCACCACTTCTTTTCCAATGTGTAAAAACACATGATACAATCCTTTGCTAATGAAAGATGACTTATAGGAAATCAGACAACAGAACCAGCACAGCACTGGCTTTATGTTTTACAGTCCCAAAGCTAGAGAAGCTTTCAAGTTGACAAGGGGGATTCTGCAGCAATTTACCACCAAGGGTTTTCTTTAATTTATTTTTTAATCTTGTACTTTCCTGGGAAGGAAGAAAAATATCATCATTACTCACAGGTTGCTAACTTCATGTAGTATTTGCTCATTATTTACATTACAGAAATACGTGTGAAAAAGTAAATTATCCTTCAACCCTTTTGGTGTTGCAACAAAACAGAGAAATGTTGCAATCTAAGAAAAAAGGAAAGGGGTAAATGAATAAAAAGTGATTACACAAGATATGTTAATAGTCCCACAGACTCTGGTGTGTATTACTGGGAAGAAATTTTGGAAACAAAGCTGTATTGCCAAAACAGCCATGAGATAGGGAAGCTCCTCCCCTTTCAGCCATCCTGGATTCCTGGGTTTCACCAGAAACCTGCTAAGGGCAGATGTTGAGGGATCAGCACGTGCTGTAGCCAAGTTCTCCATTGCCAAATTGTTTAATTTCCCCCATATTTCTGTGTTAATGATGCCTGAAAATCACACAAGGTTCTGCCACTGCCTCCTCCCCCAGCAGACTTTGTAACCCTCAGAGATGGACCAGTTTTGCCTGAAGGCAGAGGTGGCTTTTGGACAAAAGCAGCCTAGAAAATGAAGACACTGAGTATTTTAACTCCTTTAATTACCTAGCTTCTTCAGGGACAGATAGTCAAGAGGCTCAAAACCTCACAGAGCATCAGTTATTTCTGTGTCTCACCTTTTCTGTAAAGCAATTTGATTTCACTTCAGTGTTAATCTAGAAGCTGGAAGGTGAAACTGGCACAGATCCCAGTGGACTATCAATATCCAGTGGTTAAAGTAAGGGAAAAAGGCAGCATAAAGAGTTCACCCATGACATTGCATTACCAGAAAGTTTTATCCTGAAAGAATTTGAGTTCATTTTGGCTCAAAAACTTCCCTCTCTCCCCCTCCAAGGTGGAGAGATGGACACTAGATCTGGCAGCAGCAGGGACTCAGAAGAAATAAATGCAAAGAGTTCAAGCTTTTCATTGTCTCGTTGCAAATAATTGGACTTGTGGCTTTAGCTATGTCAATATACTAATGATGTTTACTAGGAATTGAGAACATCTGTTGCCCACACAGGGAAGAAAGGCCTGGGATGGAAATTAAAACTAAACTGAGCAGATGAAACACTAGGACACAAAGGCAGCCCACAGCTCTAATTTGAAATAAAATCTCTCAACTTGAAGAGCTTGAATTAAACTAATCTATGACCTTCCTAACATTCCTTGATTAGAACCACAGATTGGTACCTTCTAAATAGTATTTCTTATCTAGCTTAATGTCAGCTAAAAGAAAAACATGAGAGTAAAAGCTGATCAGAGGAAACCCAGGGATTTATACATTTTTGGGCAGTTGGATACAGAAGTGATGAAAGAATATTGACACTTTTTCTGCATTATCAGAAACAAAAAGCTAGTTGTATATTCTGATATAACAAGTATCTGTGAAATACATCAACAGGAACACACTTTGTTCCTTGAGCTAAAGTTGCAGAAATAAATGAGCCAAATTTTTTTTCTTAGGCTTCTTCCTCTGGGTTTTGTCTGTCTCTAATTAAAATCTGTCTGTTCACAAATTTAGAAAATATTTACAAAAGCACAAATAAAACACCATCATCTACTCCTTATGAAGGCCACTACTACCTCCTGGAAGTGAGCTTGAGTGCCACACTGTGAACTCTCAGCACTCCATCGACCTCAAGTGCGTTGCAGGTTTACAGAGATGATTTTCACTCCCTAAGAGAAAGTCTAGTTTTGCATTTCTTATGAACCAAATGCTCTGTGTGCTTTTCTGAGAGATATTTCTGGAAAGAAAAAAAATACTAGGCTGGATATTAGTTCTGATAATGCTGATGGAAATCCAGATTAAATTCATTAGCAACCACCAGAGTAAAGTTTTCCTTCACTCTTTCTCCCCTCTCCTCTCATTGCTAAATCAAGTAATCAGGGGTCACTGAGCAAGTCCAGTTGATTGTTTTGTGTGCTGTGCATACTGACAGTGGGTTTTTCTCTCCTATCTTCAGTATGCAACCTTGCTTCTACATTTATGATGGGAAAGCACACAATCAGTCTGAATTGGAGAGCTCTGAATAATACAGTTCTTGGAAAATGAAGTGTAGCCTGCATCGTGTCTCACAAAGGAGTTCAAACACTTTTCTTCTTCCCCTTGAGAATGTAAAAGAAAAAAATCCCAAACCCCTAAAATCCCAAAGTAACCCCATTATCCTCTTCAAAGTGGAGAACATTAATAAGGGTTCCTGCAAACTTAATGGACAAAAGAGACTATAAAACAGAAAGAATGGAGCTGTTGGATTTCATCTCCTACAAATTGCTATCCAACCTTATCATATTATTGATTTGCTTGCACTATATCAACTTTAAATCACCATAAACCATTGCCTAACACAGTTCTTTCACTGGCCAAGTGTTCTTAGAAGACAACTTTGATTATCTGGTGTGTCTCAGAAATCTATTAAATTTGTATGAGATAAGACTGATAGATTCATGCAAGGCTCCACAAAATTCTCCCTAAAAATCAATTCATGCAAAATTTGCAAAGTATTACCTTTTCAAAAGTTAGTTTTTAGATGTTTTAAATTTGGTGCTGCATCAGTTCATGTTGAAGAACAAAAAACCCCCTTCATTCCAATTTCGTTGGAAATAATTTTCAAGAAAAAATAATGTGACTGGATTTAACTCTTGTAAATGACTGACCACCAAATGGTGAAGTCCTTCAATAAAAATATTAAAACTCCCCCAAACTGAAATAACAAGTAGAATTCCCTTGGACTCATGTCCATCCTTGTGAGGATGGAAAGTCTGACCCAATCCACCAAGGGCCTATAATCTGAATTTCAACTGAACAGCCTGCTATCGTGGCCCTTGAGAATTTACTGGATGCTGAATTTCATCTACCAGGAAAAATTGTTGGATTTATTAATTTAATTTTGCAAGAAACACTCCAGAGGACTAACAGTTAAACCAAGGAAGCTTTACTAAACAAAATAATGAAAATTAATTAATTAGTTGCCATATAGTGCTTCGATAGATGCACTGAATAAATCTGAGCTGATTTATCAGTCAAGTGCCTTTGTGTGGCAGGTATGTGAATTATCTGTCATTAACCGTATGCTACAAATGAAGGTGCCTGGATAGAGAAGTTAAATGACTTCCCAAGGTCATATCTGAAGCTGGCATTACAACTCAGGTGTTTACTGACTTTCAATCATTAAGAGATATTTTTTTAAAAAACATTGAAGGGATTCATGAGGTAAAGATCATGACCTGGAAAGGCACCATCACTTCTCTAACCTCAGTTTCAGAAGGCAGAAAAAAACTGAGAGGTGACTGCTGAGAAATGATTGGAAGGAAAATAGTCAGCCCTCCAAGACTGGAGTGGTACCATCTGAATCCTGTTTTATTATATTATTATTTTTAACCTCCAGAGTCTTTATGACAGATAAAATAAATTTGATTTGTTTTGGATGATTTACATCATAGTAAGGTATCACCTTGCTCTGTGTTTTCAACAAAACCCATAGACAAACTTGGTTGTCAGTGAATGCCCAGAGAAATGACAATTCATCTTTGTGGTTATTAATGTTAAGATAATGGGGAAGGGAAAACATATATATATATAATGAAAACAGGTTTTGAGAGAAGATTTGAGTATTCTGCAATATGGACTATAAAAGGAAGTTAACCTCCATAAGCCTCATGCTTACAGCAGGTATTTTTTAAAATGCATTGGCCATACAAAGAAAATTTTGCCATTTGTATTCATCAAATATCAACTGCATTTTTTTCCCTCAGGATGTTAAAATGCAGGTTTTGTGTAAGGAAGTATTAAAACATGGATTATTTTTTCCTGACCTTTTGATAGGCTTTCTATTGAGCTTGGTAAGACATCCAAGAAATTCAGATTCTGATTTTAAAATTGATTAATACTACTGAGTTTTCACAGTATTGAATTTGCAGTGCCAAATTCCTCTGACATGAGTAAGTGCAACTCCACATACTTCAGTGGAGCTGTGTTTGCATATATTTGCAAGGAATTCTGGCCCCGTGCCTGGGAAAGGATCTTACATTTCATAGTCACTTGATTATGTCTCATCTTTAAACCACATTTTACTATTTGCAAAATACTTGACCCACAAAGCCACAGAAGCCCATCTGCTGAGATTCCATTGTGCATCAATAAGTAAAAATGAGGAAACTATTTTAAGTGTAAAATCTAGTGGAGAAGGGACATAAATCTGTTCCAAATACTTATTTCCTTGTGCAGCCTGAGGAATTTGAAATCTGGGTTTCAAAATTTCACTTGCTCTAGAAATTAATTTCTTCAAGACACTTTTCACCTGAACCAGAGATAGTCCTTACAACTAAAAGGGCAAGATCCACCTAAAAGAACCCATCCTTGGAAAAGAATACGGATGAACCCAGAAACGAGTACCAGCTGTCCCAAACATACAAGAATCAATTAGGAATCTGCTCCTAATACTCTGGAATAACCTAAATGGAAAAAAAAAAATCAAGTATTAAGCCCAAGACATCTATTGTTACTATTAGCACTGCTTTGTTGGTGGGGTACCTAAAGATGACCACATAATGTTAAAAATCATTAATCAAACTCCAGTTTGGTCTAAAATATGAGTCTAATGTAATGTCAGGCTTGTAAAACCAAAGCTAGAAAACTGTAACTGCTCTTTGGTTGGGTTTCATAGAATCACAGAACCATGAAACAGTTTGGATTGGAAGGAACCTTAAAGCCCATCTCATTCCAACCCCTGCCATGGGCAGAGACACCTTCCACTAGCCCAGGTTGCTCCAAGCCCTGTCCAACCTGGCCTTGGACACTTCCAGGGATGGGGCAGCCACAGCTTCTCTGGGCAACCTGTGCCAGGGCCTCACCACCCTCACAGGGAAGAATTTTCTCCTAAGATCTCACCTAAACCTGCCCTCTGTCAGTTTAACACCATCATGGTTCTTTCTTCTTCCAGGTAAAAGGCGGTGTGGGTTTTCCTTGTGAGTGTTTTTTGGGTTATTTTTGGTTGTTTTGTGTTTTTTTTTAACAACACATCTAAACAGTATTTGTCCTCCTTTCATGTCAATATCTCCTATGATAATTTTAATATATCTACTTAGTAATTTTTAACTTTTTAATAATGCTGTCATCACAAAACTTTGTTCCAAATCGGTGGAGGAAGTGACTGCTACAATACTAACCCCATATGTTCATTGAATATAAGTCTAGAACTCTGACTGACACTATAAAATAACTATGAATACTGTGGAGGGGTTTTCAGTTTATTTGGGTTTTTTTTTCCCTGTACATACCTACTATTTCCTTTTTCATTGCCACAGCTCCAGTTACAAGGAGACAGTAACAAAGCTTTAGTCAATAGTAACCAAGAAACCCTTACTCCTTCCTTCAGCTCAGGCACTACAGAATTAGGATGAGGCCTGTTTTAAGAACAGAAGACATTCGAAGGTATAGTTCAATACTTGTTAAATCAGTAGTTCCCCAACAGCATTTTCCTTTGCTAAAGAACACTAGCAAGTGTTTTGCACAGTCTTCAAAATAATGCTAGTACAGAAAAGTCAATAATGCCACACAATATTGTCAAGCAAATCACTAAGTTATATTTGCCTTAAAGAAATAGAAGCATTTTTTCATAGTTCTAGATCAGTTAAAGGACAAACTGAGATGGACATCAGCATTTTAATAAAAGTCCATTCAATGCGGATCCAAGGTTTCAATCATTATATTTTATACTCCTCACGGTAATAAACAAACAAATAAATAAATAAATAAAATATATTATATTTAAATTTATTTATAAATAAATAAAGCTACTTCTATATCATCCCTGAAGACTTGAAATTACCATTAGTTGACTTTGCACAGTATGCCTCTTCAGAAAGAGAAGATACTATAAATATATGTATTTATATATGATATACAGACCTTTCAAGACTTTATGTGTTCTTAAGGCTATGACTTCTCTAGATGTAATTTTCCCTGTTTTAGTTCAGACTGACAAGTCTAGAGCAGCCTTTGGCCACCAGATACAGTATTGTGAAGCCCCTATTTGGCTTTTTACTTAATAGGGATTAAGATCAAATGTATAGTTAGTAAACCTGAACTGAAATTTACTTCTTGTCACTCATGCTTTTTGGAAAAATACTGGAAATACCACTTTTAAGGTGCTCAACTCTTAATGAGCTGCTAAAACATAGCACGTGCTTTCCTCTGCCAGTCATCCAGGCATTTCCCGTGCAATCACTGGGATAAAGCTGGCCAAAACTCTTGAAACTATAATTGCAACATTTCATCCATTTTTTTTGCCTCTCCTAGAGATGGAAGATGGAAACCTGGCTGAGTCAATAAGGTCACTTACCTCAACTAACTTGTTGGCGTGTTCACGGAAGACCTGAGCGTATTCCTTCACTTCCTTCTCATTCCCGCTTTTTGCAGCCTCAATGAGAACCAGCAATGGGACATTGGTCTCCAGGAATGAATCTGATATATGATCCATCACTGCCTTCCGTAGCTGTGACAAAAGAAAGCAGACCAGTAAATAAAGGAGAGTTATCCATAGCCATTCCCACTATTCTTGGCTATTCATATTTAAGCGTTGATGTCTCACATCTCGCAGCAATACGTGGAAGTTTGCAATTTTTTTTCCTTCTTTTCTCCAAGTTAAATATTTCCAACAAGCACACAAAATGAAACACTTAAAGGCCCAGGCTCTGCCAAACCCTCGTGGGATTCATGCTGGCATACACCTAATCCTACTGGACTGAATGGATCTATACAGGATGATGGTGATTACCTGCCTAAGACATTGCAAACTGATGAGAACTGAAAGCTCCCCACTGCTTGAAAAAAACAGTTCGGCTCACTTAAAAGCCAAATATGGATTAAGGAGCTTAACTTCAAGCAACCATTAAAAATATTAGCTTGAATATTTCTAAGCCTTCTTTAATTCCTGCACTGAATAGTATTCTGTGCAATAATTAATATTTCATGTAGCAGATGCCTTGCGCTTCATATTCTTTTTCAAATACTTTCAGCAGGTATAAACAGAAAACCCATTTAAGCATTTTCCAGGCGGATTAGAAAACACACCATAGTTTATTACAAAGGAAAAAAAACCCACATCCTATAAGTTCCTGAAGATTTAACACCTGTTACCTCATAAAAACATCTGTTTGAAACAATATTACTGTAAGAATGATGCCACTAACTTCTTCTCTACTTTATTGATAACCACTAATTAGTGTCAAACTTCACTAAAATTTGAAAGACAGCCAGAAAGATGACTGAAATCTTAAATAATTCTTCCTGGAAGCATAACTGCTCTGTAGGATTGTGGATCAGAAACATTTTGAGTATGCCTTCCCCAGCTTTTTGGTTGTTAAGAATGAAAAACTGTGGACTGGAACACAAGCTGGGAGCTATTCAGCCTGGAGGCCTGGGTAGCCATTAGTCTCCTTAAATCATACATTTTTAGTTGGATGAAACATCCAGAAAGGTAATTTTCTCTATTTTGCAGTCCAGATAAGAAAGCTTTAGCTAGACAAGGTGTCATCAAAACACCCAATCATACTGAAAACTGGTATATTGTTAGGCACTGTAAATACACCAAGATGCATTTGCTGCTTGATGGCAGCAATTCTCAGCTCTATTTGAATAAGGGCAAAGCTAACTTTGAATATTTTCATTCAATCCCTGAGTGGTGCAGTAGAAACAAGCAAAGCAAAATACCATATATGTGTTTGTGTGAGGTGTTCCTTTTATTTCCATCACAACTACAGCAGTCAATGTATTAAACCCAGCAGTTCTCAATTCCCCTGAAAAATTAATTCAACTCAGATTCTATCTGGAACGTTTTTCTCCACTTCCAAAATGATTAAAGGGGCTCAGAATAGCTAAGTCAGTAACACATGCAAACAGGCAGAGGGAAAAGACAAAAAGAAAAGAAGAATCTATCAGAGACCTGCCAAGAGTTAGGAAGCTGGTGTGTGTTTGTCACCACCTATTACATTTACATCTTGTACTCTTTCTTTTTTTCCTCTCCTCAATCTCCTGCTATCCACTTGCTGACTCTTATTTTATTCTTGCATTAAAAGCTCTTTTGGACCATCCTTTGGGTCTGTTTGCACAGCATCTCACACAGTGAGATCCCTATCCATGAATAGTTTTCTCATAATAAACACTAATATTGCCTCAAATACATCAAAGCATTGCAAAAAACCCTCATATTCTAAGATGACAAGAGTCAGAAAATAGTGCACCAGCACAGCACCCTGCATTCTGTGGCTGATAGATTTCCAATCACTATGTACATCAATCCTCTAACTTGAAAATTGAGACACATGGTGAGATTCTTGGGGTTGTCCTGTGCAGGACAACCAAGAGCTGGACTCAATGATCCTTGTAGGTCCCTTCCAACTCAGGATATTCTGTGATTCCCTATTAAATGAAGGGTTTCACCTGTAGCCAGCATTAAGGGAGACACACTGCCAGAGAAGGTGCATCATAAACTTGTTTAATCACCTTTTGCAGATGTCCATCTCCCAGTGCTTGCTGGGAAAATCTGCTCTGGGGTCAGATGCCTCACTTGTGTACCTGTAGCTAGACTTTGATGCCCATTGTACTGAAACAGGCCAAATGGTGGCATTTCCAAAGGAACACACAAAGATTTTGAAAATCCCATGTGATTTCCATCTCCTACTCAGCGAAAAATCCTTAAGAAAATCCACTTGCTCAAGTTCAATATGTCAGTAAAACCTACTGTCCACTGCACTGAGGAAAAACCTACTTTAAATGCTAAATGAACACTGACACTTTTCTGTTTGCATTGTCCCATAAGGACGTATCTGTTCCAAAGGGTTTTTATTCAATTCAACTTTTGATCAAAGTTAATGTGGTGTTATAGATCTGGCTATAACAATAAGCCCCATGGAATTCTAAGAAAATCTCAGGATGTTCAAGGAAGCAGCTTATTTTCATCAGTGTTAAATATCTTCAGTCTACAACCACATACCAGAAATCAATAAAAAGGACAGCAAGAGCATCAGCTAACCAGGAATCTGGGGTTTCACATAGCAAATATACAGTAGAGTTCTATCTGAATCAAAATTAATGAATTAAATGGATATCTCATTTCTAATGGCAACTGTGTGTTGCCTTATGAGGTTCATAATTGCAGTAGCTGAAAAAAAATAAATCTGAATTCTGACTGTCACAGGTTTGATAAATACAAAATTAATGAATTCTATTTCCCTCTGCTGTGTTAATCATAGATATCAGCAGCATATTTCTGCCCCCTCCTGTAAACAGGAATTATAATTTCTTTAGAAATTTGTTATCAGAGTTTTAGGATGCCCTTGCATTGAAGCTGAAAGGTGTAGTTAACGGGTTTTATGTATGCAGGAGACCACAAATTTTGCTATCCTTCACCACAAGCTATAAAGAATGACTTGACAAAATCATTTGTTAAATGTGACAGGAGTGTGAAGGCTAGACATTTATCCAACAGCTCAAATGGATACATGACAAGGTAATATTAATGGCACAAGACAAGACATTTGAAAGTATTGGCTCCCCATTACCAGTCTATTTGATCCAATTAGGGCTATTCATCAAGGCAAATAACTAGTGGAAAACTAATCTTGTGTGTTCCCCTGCAGAGTGCAACAAAGTCCAGCCTAAGTGATGGCTTTGCATCCAGGGATTTCACTGTTTCATACAAGTAACATCAGCTTAGAAGGGAACGGGGGAAGTCTTGTGGCTTGAATTTAAATGCTCATAAAACAAGCAGCAAAAGCACATCATATTTTATTCTCAAACCAGCACGAGAGCTCCTGCACGTACCTACATTAGCAAATGTCTCTGCAATGCCTTAATTTATGCTGCATTCTGATGTAAATATTATGACAAAAGCTATTACTCATAAGACAATGCTTTAGGTTTTTCCCCTCCCCACACTGAATTTTTAAGCTAGAGGTGAATTCAAAGCGTGGGTAGTTTCCACTACATGAAACTTCATTTGTTAGAGGGGGAAGCACATTGAATTAAGGTCTTGCTTAATTCATTTTGTCACAGTAGAAAACTTTATTAATCAACATAAAACTAAAAGAATAATAAATTTGCCAGGGTGGCCAACAAAAAAAAACCAAAAAACATAGAATGAAAACATCAAAACCTGCAAATATTTTTAAAAGCAATGAATGGTGTAGCACAAGGCAGATTTTATGTCTTTCCAGTTCAGTCAATTCAGTCAGTTTATGGTGCACAGTCAAGTTGCTGTTTTTGATAGCATCATGTTGTACTGTTCTAAGCACTGTTTAGGGCTGTTTTATCATTGTTGGTTCACAGCTATAATTGAGCTCAAAGAGGTTAAATGCCCACCAAAATGATGTTTTCCATGGCTATATAACAATTTTAGGACCAAAATGTCTCAGTGCTACTTACAGTCTAGTAAAGAATTAAATGTCTAATCCTTACACTGGAAGGTAAAGTCACAGCAGGAGATTAATGACTCTAACAGGTTGTTAAACTTTATAAAGCCTGGCAGTATCTGTAACAAAAGTTTACCAAGGAGCACCTTATTCACCATTTTCCATTTAAAGTGCACTGCAACTCAACTCCAGTTTGCACCTGCAGAGCACTCCCAAACAGGTATTAATTTAATTGAAAGGGATGAAAATAAAGTTTTCTCCACTGTAGTTAAAGCGTGTCACCTCCAATGTGCTGTGAAATTGAGTTCTGGAGAATAGGGCAGTGACCATTAGAAGCTTCTGCAGTGTAGTGCTAAAGAGAAAGTCCCAGTCAATTCTGCAAAGTACGTCATGTGAAAAGGTGATCAAAAAATGGTAACTTTGGGGATGTGGACAGTAATGCCATCAGTTATGTCTTGATGGATTAAAGAGCAAAAAAGATTAACATTTAAAGCATGTAGCACTTGGACACTCAAACTACAGATTACTGGAATACATTGAATAAAAATATTTAAGATTTGAGCGTAAGATAAAAACTCGGGTAATACTTTATAGAGTCATGAAGTAACTGGGGTTGGAAGGGACCTTAAAGATCATTTAGTTCCACAACCCTGCCATGGGCAGGGACACCTTCCACTAGCTCAGGTTGCTCCAAGCCCTGTCCAACCTGGCCCTGGACACTTCCAGGGATGGGGCAGCCACAGCTTCCCTGGGCAACCTGTGCCAGGGCCTCCCCATCCTCACAGCCAACAATTTCTTCCTTATATCTAATCTAAACTTTCTCTCTTTTGGTTTGAAATACCTAATATGTTTTTACGTGTGTGAGGTTTCTTCTCTCTAAAGAGAAACTTCCCTATTCAGGAAAAAAAAGGGGGTGAATTTACTGATAGAAAACAATTGAAATGACAACTTTTGACCAGAACTTTAAAACAGTATAATACACACACTCAGAAAAACATTCTTTCTAGTCACAGGCCACTGCAAAGGCTTCCTCAAAATGGTAGATGGTATGAAGCACAGAAGAAGCCAGTTACCAAGCACTTAGGTTTAAGTTTGTTTGTTTTTGAGGGGGTGGGATGGATGGTTTATCAATTTTTATGACATAAAATTTTAAACCACATTTTCAAAAAAAAACATTTTTCATCAAGAGCAAGCCTCAGGCTTGCTAATAATATGACTGCAGCTACATAAAAGCAGAGAAAAAATTATATGTTTGGGGGAAAGACATCCACATACCCCTCAAACACAAGTGTTATCAGGACATGAATTCTGTCTTTTATGTCTGGATAGAACAACGAAAACCAAACTCTGACTGCTGTTCTGGGATAATACTAAATATTTATTGTTTCTAGCAATATTTACACAGGGCATTAACAGGTAGTGAAGAGTACAGAGATTCCCATCAAAAATGTTGGAAAAACAGAAATACAGGTAGGGACTGAACAGACATTGAAGAGTTTCAGTGAAGTCCAAGAACCCAGAAGTGAAAGATAGACATTAAATTTTGCATTTTGTATGACCTGGCAAGGTAGAGTTGTGATAAGGTGAATGTGGAAGGATGAAATTGCAGAAAAGGAAATCACATGTAGGAACAAAGAAGGGAAAGACTATAGGAGGTTACCCCAGTAGAGAAAAAGAGGGTTAGGACTTTAAAAAATAACACTGTGAAAACTGAAGAGGATTGTAAAGTGTGCAAAATGTCACAAGACTGCACATCTAGAGGGTCTGATGCAAAAGGGGTGTGACAAAGGGGAAGGTAATGAGCAAAGATAAAAATAATGAACTAAACATCCACAGGTTAAATCAGGAACCACAACACATTGTGTAGCTTCATGTGGTGTCTCAGGGTCTGCTGAAATATTTAAATCAAGTAGAGTGGCTTTGGAGCTTTATGGGTTCTTTATATATGTATTTTTTATAAATACAGTAAATAAAAAAAATAATTGAGGAAAAACCTGTTTTGGGGAGGTTAAATAGCTGTTTGGTCAAAATGGGAAATTAATTGCCTATGAAAGCCCTTAATGAAGTTATCCTCAGTATAATAAAAATGTGTAACAACTTCACTTAAAGGCAGTCAGGTGCAATAAGCTTTAAAGGTTTAATAGAGTAAATGCTACACGTGTCACTCTTGCATTCTCACCTACCCCAGCTTCAAGAGCAGGCTGGCACACTAAATATTATCATCAGCTTCTCTAAGGCCTAGAGACTTAGCCCAGTGAAAGCTGATGACAGCCCTTGGGTAGACCTGTCTATCGGAGTGCCAGACAATGGCTGAAACAAGATTAAAAATTGATCGTGTGCTGCAAAAATGGATTTCTCATCATCCTTTCCAAGAGCCACTCGAAGTCACAAATGGATCCTGCCCCATGAACAGAGATGATTGATATCTGATGCTATCAGTTATCACCCATGCCTTTCAAGAAAGCCCTGACTGCAGCAAGATCACAGCCTGGCTTATAGAGTTGGGTTTGTTTTTTGTTGTTTTTTTTTGTTTGCCTGTTGGTTTTTTTGGTTTTTGTTTGTTTCTTTGTTTTTTGGTTGGCTATTTTTTTGTTTTCTTTTGGTGTTTTGGGGGTTTTTGTTTGTTTGTTTGTGGTTTGGTTTTTTTTGTGGGGTGGGTGTTTCTAGTTTTGTTTTTGCTCTATTTTGTTTTCTTTTCTTCTCTTTTGCAGCAATTTCTACAAAGTAAAAACCGAAAACAAAACTTTTTTTATCTCTGGTTGCTTTCTACAAGTAGAAGGTAACATTAAAGACATTCCACAAAACTTAGAAATAGTGCTACTGAACAAAATTACAAAATTAATGTCAATTAAGACACAAATGCAGTGTTGAAATCCCATTTGGAAATTAAATTCTATGTAATTTGCCACTGCTCATAAACCCATTAGGAAGACAACTTTATAGAAGTCTTTTCAAAGGACTGTGCTTCCCTCCACATTTACTGTGCTCTCTCCCTCATGCTACTGCATTACTGATAATGAACATCAACATTTGAAGCTAATTTTGATTCTTTATGAATCTAAAATCTGATTCTTTATGTATCCAAGCTTCTGTAAGTTTTTTTAGCTGATGTGGCTACAGGTCACTCTCTAGCTGACAATATAGAACAATGTAAGCTTCTTTATGTAAAAATTGTCATACAATTTTTTTCCTCTCTGGTTTGTGGGTTGGTTTGGTTTGGGATTTTTGCCTTTTTTTTTTTTTTTGATGTAGCAACATTATAGTTTTCTGTTCAAAATTTCCCGCATTTACAGTGTCTTTTATTAAAAAGAGTTCTAAAAACTCCATACTTGTTTCTCTGCTGTGATTACAGAGCTTGGCATCTTCTAAAAGTCCTGAAGTGAGCACAAAGATTTTTTGAAATATGTGAGCTTTTATGAAGACTCATTATTTGAAGAATAATGCACAAACTATGTGCAGTAATCTTCTCTAATGCAATATAGCTGTCACTGAGTTTTGCCTCATAATTCTTCACAAGCTACTTTGAAAGGCCAACCCTCTGTGCTCACAGCTTCACTCAGTTTAGAAAAAAAACATATATATAAAATCAAGTCTCTATTTCAAAAAGCAAAAGCAGCCATAGTTACTACACTATGGCTTTTGCCAGGCGAAAATAATCCATCATGGGTATTATGCTGCAGATCAAAGTTTCCCTCATTTGATCAAAATGTTACACACTGCAGCCTTACCCAAAACTACCTGATATGGGCACAGTTTCCTGAAATATGGCACCATATGTGCATCAGTAAACATTATGTGTAGAGTAAATTAAACACAGCCTTGTAATTAGGCAGCACGGAAATTAGTGCAGACCTGAAAGAGTAAATCAGCAGTATTAAAGCACTCTCCGTTTCCTCTGAAGCACTTCAGAGCACCATAAAAACCTCAATGTCACAGTGATAAACCTCTAGGACTGCATTTTGAGGGAGACCAAGACATGTGCACTCAAAGAAGTTCAAGCCAAAACCATTATTAACTAAAATTAAAGTAACAGTTCATTGTCTCTAATTTTTTAGATCAGATATTTTGATATGTATCTAAATTTCTTTTCCTATAGTAAATACACCAGTTATTCTACCAAATGAGAGCAGACAAAAAGTGGAATATTGAACAGCATGCCAGGGGCTCAGAGTTCTTTCAGTCCAAGATGGTGACATTCAGGGTATTCCTACCTCTGTTGTGTTAAGGCCATAAATTCAGTGGAAGATGAAAGAATAAAGGACTTTATAAAGTGGAGCTTTGCTGTCTCTGCTTTCTAAGCCAGGGTTACAGAGGACTCTTGCCTATTACCATTGTAGAAGCTGCTGGAAAAACCTGCTAAAGATGTACACGCAACGCAGCGCACCCACATTAAATGAATCCAAGCCATAAACACGTAGCACTGGCACAGAAATAAATCTGTATTAGCATTTGATAGACTGCTTTTGGTAAGCCAGCTCCCAGATTTCCATATTCAAGAGCACTGGAGTCACCTCAGACAAAAACAAATGTACTAAGCAACAAGGGAAAGGAGCTGAGTTTCTAATGAGCACAAGCTGATGCCACAGGTGGCCTCGGGTTCAGAGACATTTAGATTGACTTAGGGCTGGCTCCCTTTAAAAACATCAAAATTTTGTCAAGGAGCAGTTTCATGCAACAGAATGGGGCAATATTACCAATAACACTGCACTTCCCCTTGGAAACAGGGGAAGTGTTCCCTCTTTGGGAGGGAATGCAGCACAACCTTGGCAAGATTCCTGTGGATCATCTATTTAAGTGTGGCCTTGCTTCAACTTTGCCTTTACAGAATAAATCTTTAGTAAACATTCATGCAAGATTAGATTTTGAAATTATAACCTTCTTGGATATTCTGCTAGTACTTAACACTTGCATGAAATTTTGCATCTTTGAACACTGTATCAACATCAACTCCCTTACAAATTCTCAGTGTTATGTGAAGCTCAGTGAAGGGCCATGACCTGCTCTTTCTGTGTTTTTAGCTCTCCTTAAATTATACAGATATTGAATTACAAAAAGCTGCCTTCAGGATTTATAACTTTACCTAGTGTCCTCTTCTCTGCAACAAGGGGCACATCAGAAGCTACTTTTATGGTAATGAAGAGGGAGAATGTGCTTCCCCAGCCCTCCCAGAAGTGCCCCAGTTGCTGCACTGTTGACTGGCTTGAAAGTCAAAGGCCTATTTACACAAACTACCTTTGGGCTCTTATTTTCGGGGTGCCTGAATTAGGAAGCAGTTTGTTTGTGACTCCCTCTATACAAAGAAATATGAGCTTAATGCAAAATGCATCCTTGAAACCCCAAATCACCCTCCAAAGAGGAACTATCTGTTGACTGCAAGGGAGACTGAAGGAAAACCACTTCCTTATGTCATTACCCAATTTCCATAACTGACATCAGCTAGTGTGAATCCTCAGCATTCTCTCTTTCCTCTTCACCCTGCCCCCTAAATATGAGTTTTTTATTTCTTTGGGTGTGCTCTTCAACTTCTTTGAGACACTGAAAGGAGTTTGTTATCTAATGGTAAATTGGATTAGAATTGGGTTCACTGTTTTCTTCTGAAGATCCTGTTTTGCTTTCTGAGCACTCATGCTTCCCTTGGGCTTATATCTTAATACACAGATGCTGTGTACCTCCTAGTGCTGGTACAACACAGAATAGCTAAACTGAGGCAGCTTCAGATTCTTTTTCTAAAACTGGACAGTAAGTTGCTTGTCTTTGTAGAACACAGCAGAAGGAAGAGGGGATAAACAAACAAACAAAAGAAAATCAAGTAAGTTAGTCATGATTCAGAGCAGCAAGATTTAATTTCTAGGTGCTGCTGGGCCTCCCTGAAGCATTTGCAAGTCATCTGGTCTGTGTATGAGACAGGAGCTTTGCTGCAAAAAGATGATGATAAGATTTCCTCTTCTGGAGGAAGTCCTGTGTTTTCTTCAAAGCATTTACATAATGTAAGGAAGAAACCTATGCCTATACTTGAATAGAGAGATTTAAGACTGAAAACATTCTATAAGTGTTTATCCATAACATAATTCACATTGTATGGGTTAGCTGCAATAAAATCTGCTCCAACAGAACAGTTTTTTCAGTTTTAGGTGTCCCATCAGCCTAATTCCACGAGTTAATATTCATGGCTTTTATTCTGAGAGTGTCTCTGGAGTCTATGTCAATTTTTGGCAGGTTTCAAAGTGCTAAACAGTTCTTTTTTTTTACCACAAATAGCATTTATAAACAGCAATACAACTTAATCTATGTGGAAGTGACTGACATAAAGAGCAAATGGAGACACGCTGCCGCTCAAGAGCCAGAACAGAAATATATGACAAACAAGCCTAAGAACATTCTGAAGGCTGTCACCCAGTTCAGACTGTTGTAACCCATATTAAACAAAGGACACCAAACTGTGAGCACTTTCAGAGGCCTATGAAGTTGATAAAAACCGAGTATGATCAAGATGTTCTCCCCCAGATCCTTGTTTTACCAAATTTGCACGAATAAATTACAGGAGGTATTTGCCTCATCAACTTTAACCCTTAGAAAGTTTGACTTGTAAGCTGATATAGCTACTGAAGCAGTATTTGATCAATAATCAAATCCAGGATTTGATGATCCTTGTGGGCCCCTTCCAACTCAGGACACCTATGGCTAAAAGATAAGGAGTATAATAATTGTAGATTGAAGGGAGGTGCTCTAGAGAAAATGGTTGATAACAGACTAATGAATATTGTGCCCAAAGTCCACCATGTGTCTTACAAAGATATTTGCAAGACCACAGCTTAGCACAAGGAATTGGAAATGACCAGATATGACCAGCCAAATATATAAAAAGGTCATGTGAAAAGATGTACTTACTACATGATACATAAAGAACTGATTATAGATATAAAAGGGCAAATATGACCAGGATATAGACTCTTGGGGGTTTTTTTGGCTGCTGCAAAGTATGTGGATGAAAAAGTCTGAGTGTGTGGCTGATAGAAAGACACCATAGCACAGTCACCATTAATATTAGTTCTTGCCTAAATGTCCAAACCTGATCCTGAGTAGCCCATGTCACCACTCCTAGGGTGTTATTAGTGGCTATTGGGAAAGCAGACACTGAGAAGAAAGCAATAAATATCCTAAACTCAAGCAACATTCATCAGAAAGAGGGAGACAGCTCATCCAAACCAATGCAAGAATCTTGGAAGTTCTTATCTTTCAGCTTTCAGTCTGTAAACTAGCTGAGATTAAATCATCAATAACAAGGATAGCCACACCTGAAACCCATTCTTGGAAAGTCATATGGGACAAAATCCTTACATTTCACTGCAGAAATCATATTGAGGTGTTTATTTATGGAGAGTAACATGCTATAGTTCTACAATACCAATTTCTAGAAGTTGCAGATCACAGAGTAGAGCAGAACAGGACCACAGTCTTGATCATAAATGCTTTTGTTTCTGACTGGTTTTCTGAAGAAATTAGGCTCAGAAACTACAGTAACTGCCCATTTTTTCAAATACATTTTAATCTCTTGGCCAATTTTAAAACCATCTGACAGAGAGAAAAAGATCTTAAGGATGCTGAATAGCTGGAGTCTGATGAAAAACTGTCTGGGTAGGAGAACAGTGACCCGAATTAGAGCCCTGTGGAGGGAAATTTGTTCTGTGAAGTCAGGAGCTGGCTGGCCAGTGTACTAACAAAGGTACCAGCTGGGCAACCACCACGTGGATACTGGCTGAGCAGGAGCCAAAACCAGCCTCACATCTTCCTGCATTTCACCAACCAGCCTGGAGTAAAAAAGTGAGCTACAGATGAGGCAGCAGCAGAGAGGAGAAGTATGGGTGTGAGAAAATGAGATAAAACATGAAATTCAGAGGCCATAAGGGAGGAACTGAGATTATTGCTGAAGGAAGCCCTATACACACAGTGCTATGCTATAGAAAGCAAAACTTCTTTAATTCATCTGGTTTTGTTTTTCAGTCCTGTATCTACACAATATGTGCTCCTCAGAGGTTTGCAGGATGTGATCTGGAAAAGACAACCCTGAGGAGAGGACATTTTTCAAACAATTGTTAAGGTTGGAAAGGACCTTTTAAGAACAACACATCCAACCATCTGTTTGATAAAAAGAAATGCTAAATCAGAATGTTTTGTCTCAGAGAGTGGTGTGAAGAATTCTTTTAGCCATGAGAACAAGCACAGGTGTTTTGAGTCCAGAAATGATGACAGCTTTCCATATTAAAAATCACCATCCTAGATACTAACTGTAGTAGCTACTAATGGGAAGTTGACATTATTCTGCTTTTTATAAGTGTCCAAAAGGTTAAGCTGCATTGTACCCAAAAACATATAATTTAAGGCCACAAAAAAATAATCAGACAGCAAAAAACTCCTTTTAATACTGCACACACAAACTTATATCTCTAAAAATAGCATTAATTTCTATTAGCCATCCTTCCATTAAAGAAAAAGCCCAGGACATCAGTCTAAGGGTTCAAAAGTATTTATCAAAATGCAACTGGTAATGCAGTTATTTCTGGACTTTCTACTTCACAGTTCCTATTAATACATTTTTTTAATAAAGTTTTGTTGCCTAAAACTGCAAGGAGAAGCAGAAATCCATCTTTAAAAAAAACATAGCGCTTTTTAATTTTTCCTTTGGTCTACTTTGCAACTACATCTGAAAATTAAAAAAAAATATGAAAATGCCTTAAAAAGATGGAAAATCTTTTTGGTCATTGTAAAAACCTGAGTTTATTTTTCCATATTTATTAATTTGTAAATACATTTATTTGCAGTGCTAAGCTAAAAATAAATTACTAACTTTCAAAATGAAAATTTGAAACTGCTGAAAAAAAGTCCACACTGGACTTTTTGACACTCTCAGACTTCTCTTTTTATAATTATTATTTTTTTTTTACTTTCAAAATTCAATTTCTGGACGATTTATGATTTTTTTTTCAGTTTGTAAGGAAGTGAAATTTTTTCTTTGGGGTATTTATTTCACACAATATTTCTAAGTAGCTTTAGTAATAACATAAACCTCAGTCTACAGGAGGTGGATGGATTGTCCTTAACAGCTACCTAAAAGCATAATGCTCAGTATAAACAGAATTGCTGGTAAAAAAATCTCATTTCTATACAATTCCTTCCACTTGGAGGCATATGAAGACTTAGTCTGGCTTGATTGGACAAAAATGAAACAGTGCAGACAGGCTGCTCTGTTGGTATTAATGGCAGCACAGATTCCTGCTCTTTAAGAGAAAACAAATGGTTTTAGTTATTCCACCTCACGGGGAAACCGAGCGGCTCAAAGAGACTGAACAAGCTCAGCTGGTCCCCTGGAACAGGACACAGACACAGAGAGCTGGTGGCAGCAGGGCAGGAGAGCAGCACTAACAGGTGGGACAGCAGTGGTGGTGACAGCAGAACAGCTGGTGCTCTGCTCACACACCTCCAAACGATCTACAGACCGTGCTGGGCCTCGCTGGGCATCCAGTTGGTGTGTCAGCCAAACTCTTTGGTGTGTCCTTCCTGCTTGTCTTGCTCCCAATGTCACCGCAGATGTCACTGTGACACCTGAAATCCTGGGTGTGCCTGCTGCTTTGGGATTACCTGTGGTATTTAAACTATAGGGCTGGTATTTCTTTTTCCTGCTATGGAGGAAAAGCAAACAAACAAAATAACTGGCATCAACCAGCACCCTGCTGCTGGGCTGGCTTGCTGTACCACACAGTGAAAGATGGTTTTGTTTAGTTTTTAGGTTTTGTCTTTTCTTCTTTTTTTTTTTTTTTAACTACAGACTTGCATCCCAGGGGCATAAAAAAGACCTCAAATCTTGCCAATTGGTGCAACTTATTAGCAGATACAGAACTCTGTGTGTTTTCCAGCTTGTTCAAAACGAAAGGCTGAGCAAGTTGGAGCTGTTCATCCTGGAGAAGAGAAGACTTCCAGGAGACCTTCCAGCACCTTTCAGTACCAAAAGGGCCTCCAAGAGAGCTGGAGAGGGACTTTGGATATGGTCCTGGAGGGACAGGATAAAGAAGAATGGCTTCACACTGACAGAGGATAGGGTTAGATTAGATCTTGGGAAGAAATTGTTGCCTGTGAGGGTGGTGGGGCCCTGGCACAGTTTGCCCAGAGAAGCTGTGGCTGCTCCATCCCTGGAAGTGTCCAAGGCCAGGTTGGACAGGGCTTGGAGCAACCTGGGATAGTGGAAGGTGTCCCTGCCCATGGCAGGTGGGGTGTAACTAAACAGTCTTTAAGGTCTCTTCCAACCCAAATCATTCTGTGCTTCTATGAATATCATGTGAGAAACGGCAGCAGTGAGCTATGGGTTGGTGAGACGTGTCTGCTTCCAAGAACTTGTTCAGTCTGACTTAGGTTGATGTTCTCACTGGCAGTTTATAGTAAGACATATAATCAGATCTCCATAATAGTTTCCCAATGCCCAGGAGAATTTAAATGATGAGTTTAAAAGATGTAATTCCATCAGAATAAGAAATATTGAAGTGACTGTAAATTGTGAGGCGGAATTTCAGCACCGTGCATTCCATCCCCAATCATTTCACATGTCTGCATGTTCTGCAGATAATGAAATCAAATCTCAGAAATAAAGAGCTAAGTAACCTGGGGAGAGAAAGGAAAATCAGTCTTAGATGGGTGATTACTGTAGACTTGCAAGGGAGCCTGACTATCAAATGAAATATATATATCTTCCCCATCACCGAAACGTATGTTGTAGATTGTCTAGTTTTATGGTGTTAACATTAAGCTTCAAAAGTATGAAAATCAAGCTCTAAAAGGGATTCATTAAAACAAAAGGCATTATGGTATTCAAAGGCGGTTGTCTCTCCAATGATTTAGCTCAAAATAGAAAGACTGAAATAGTGTAACTCCGTATTCTCAACCGCGGCTCATTTCTTCTCAATCTTCAAGCCTCTCTCCCCAGCCATTAAACCAAGCCTTCAGTGACATCCTCACACTCTCAAATTTAGCAGGGAGTGTGCAGGCAGGTCTAGGCACACAGGTAGACTGTTGACTATGAGTTTGATGAAGCAGAACACTGATTATGATTCTGAGGGAGAATCATTTATAGTGAGAATGCTCATTGTGGAAAGCAAAGACTCCACCTTCCCCTACATTTGTGCAAACCCCAGCACAATTATGATCTCATATTGATTAGTTTACCAGCAACTGCCATGATTTAATAAACATTATACTTGTGTGACAAAATTTCATAAAAATCAGAACCTATATTAAAAGCTTCATCTCCAAGCAGGGAAATACTTTGTGTGTGCTTCACTTTACTCACATACAGAGTTCCAACCTTTCTGAGATTGAATATTCCATGGGGTTGAATATACATGAGAAGCAGACAGTTTATTAAGAAAGGTGCCATTTTTATATCACGTTTCAGAGTAAATTTGGCTTTAGAGATGAGTAATTCAGGCAACTGCTGAGAGCCTCACACAGAACAGCAACTCATGTGTTAGTCTGCTACTTCCTTGAAGCAGTAAGAACAGAGGTGGGAGGCAACACATGGTACCAGCTCCGCTGCAGAATTGAGGATCCCACAAATTTGGAGGTCAGAACAGCAGAGATCTTTCTTCTGTCATTAGCTGAGCAGCAGATGTGATTCTAGGCTTTATATAGGAGAGTCAGTGATTCATATTAACTGTAAGACCATTGCAATAGGTTTATTATTTGCAGAATATGATCTTCAAACATGTTTGCTGAGAGTTAAGGGCTGAAATGAACTGAGCTTTGGCAGTGCAGAGCACTGATTCCAAAATACCTACAGGGGCCACTCTTTCTGAAACTATCTTGTAGCAAATAGGTTTCTGAAGATACATTTAAGTCCTTGCTTGGCCTTGCAGTTTTATTTTTCGTTGTTGTTATTATTATTATTATTTACAGAAAATGCAGAATTGAGATCATCTCAAAAGGGGAGAAAAGAGATAAAAAAGAGGCAATCTGCCCTGCCTTAACTTAAAGGTTTAAAGAAACTTATAAAGGATTTCTCCCTCTTGTTTGCCCATCTCCTTTCAATTCTTTTCCATCTCAAGCCTTTTGAATTAACCTTTCAACCTTATTACAAAACACAATGATAAATGTAATATAAGAAATTCTTTACTGTTTAAGCTATGTTTTGCAGTTATTCATAAAATCATAGAATACTTTGGGTTAGAAGGGACCTTCAAAGGTCCACTTCCCTGTGTCATGGGCAGGGCCATCCTCAACTATATACCCTGGACTTTAATGTTTACAGGGATAAGGAATCCACCATCTCTCTGGGCAACTTGTTATTTATTAACCCTCTCTATATCTTCATAAAATCTTTATTTAATGCAGTACCTTGGAAGTTTTCTCTGAAAATGTTCTGCTCTTATAATTTTTTTTCACATTCTCCTTTTCTTTCCTGTTATTTCCATGAGGGTATTCCAATAAATACAAATAAGCACATATGCCAGTGTTTTTATGACTGGGGTTGCTGGGCTGTGAAGGCCTGGCCAATCTGCCCACCCTCCCACACAGCAGGACATTGGGGGGTTACACTTGGAACACATTCCATTCTCCCTTTTGTTTTTTTTGTCTCAGGAAATGCTACTACTTTTCTTCATGCCACGTGTAATGTAATGTCATGTCTAAATAAGGACACCAACACTTTAAACCTCTACATGTGGCAAGACCAATACTAAGTGGAAAAGTTTATGATTCCCTCGAAAAATCAAGAGGCATTATAAAAATCATAGCTTACCTGTCTTCGAAGGTCTCGTGTTTTCTTGGTCATCTTGTCAATGGCAATGTTGAGTGGGTCCCCCTTCTCCTTCCTTCCAGTCTGTTAACAAAACCAAAATCACAGAGTTAGAGAAAAATACTCCAAATAATATACACTTCTAAAAAAAATAGTACAGACTTATCAAAGGAAACCTGTGTATCTTTTTTTTTTTTTTTGCTTGCTTCCATCAAGCTGTTATTTCCAATGTAGTGTTTTTAACATGTTTATGTGAGGGAGGCGTGGAAGATTATTTAGAAACAATCCTAAAGTGATAAGAACAAAGATGAAGGTGACTCACCGGAGAGTTCAGAACTTTTCCACCACTAAATTATGTGCATATATTATAGTTAATACTCAAAAAATCTGGCAAGACCTTTCACTATAAAATGAATATTAAGAGTTTCTAATCTCCATCCTGCCAGGCACTGGGAATGTTAAACATGATAATAAGCAGCAACACAGCTTGAGGACAGAAGGAAAATGGTCCCTACGCCTGTAGCAGGAATCATATTGGCAGACGTTAGGTGCAGTATAAAGAAAAATTCCACTTAAAACACTTTCCTGCAGGAAGTCTCAAAGCAAAACTCCTCACGAAGATTAAAAAGGGGGGAAAAAAGCCTTTTGTGGCTTGTAACCAATGGGGAAAAAATACTTTTTTTAGGTTCAATGACACAAAAAGCATTAAGTGACTTTGTTAGCTGTATTACCTTTCTCTTAAGAGAAAACTGCTTCTCTAAAGATTTGTCACATCTCTTGCACATTGAACTCTGTTTGAAAGCTTTTCATCAAGAATCAGAATGATCTTCCATTCTTCCTGGCAGTACTCTTTCCTTCCCAAGGCTGTTTTCAAATACTCCTATTTAGAATTGTTCCTTGCATATGATTAAGAGCGATTTTCCGTCTCCAGCTGAGCCTAATAGCATACTTTTCTGGGAACTATTGAGAAGTCACTTTTGGGGTGGGATGGGGATTAAACATGCCCTTTCAACAGTGATCTCTCACATGGACTGCACGGTTAACAGCTCTACATTGGCAAGTGGCCTCTGTTCCAGCCTTTGCTTTAAGCATTCATTCCAGAGAACGCCTGCTTTCTGTTATTGCCTGTAATTCTAATTATGACATGAGGCCAAAGCTTTTTATGATCATTTAGAAATCTGCAAAAACCCATCCCCTTTTTTCATTTAGAAATTCAAACACAACAATATCAAGTGCCACCAGAATTTGATACAAAACATAAATTTACCTCTTAGCTCTCTAAAAAGAATCCATTACAAATTCTGGAGTTAATCATACAAATTGACACCAGAAAACAGAGAGAGAAAGCATTTGCTATCACACAAGAGGAGGCATCTGTGTCACCCGGTGATATTTTTATCTCACTTTTCTTGTCTTCATCCTTTGACTGAGTTCTTCTGGTCCCCAGCTGAAGAGCTAAGTCTCTTTAGCCTAAGCAGTGTCAGCACAGACTTTTAGTTTTAGATGTCCTGAATTCAGTCCCTGTTATTTCGTTCGAGGCAGCAGCTGTCACATGTGCACACAATCAAAGCTTGCTTTTCAGGCTGAAATTTCACAATAAAGCTGAGGCAGATAAGTTTGGTACAGGAAGCCTCTCCTGGCTGTCAGAATGGTACAGCAGGGACTACCAGATGAGCCAGTCTCAGCCAGGTTCTAGTTAGTTAGACTACGAAGCTATATTCTAAGAAAACTTAAAAGAAGAAAATTACTCCAGCTGTGCACTGTGCACTTGCTGAACCAAGTTTTCTTGGTGACATCACTGTTCTGGGATGCTTTATTTTCCCAATCAAATAATTCAAATTCTTTAATATTGTTTAAATTCTCCTCTTCCTTCTCATTGTTAAAGCTTTAATGGACTGGCTCAGAAAGATCCATAACCACACAAAATACGTTAAGACATTTTTTTCTAGGGCAAAGATAACCTTTGTTTGGCTTTTTTTTTTTCATTTGTAATAAAATCAGGGAATAATTTGCTAAACTGGGGAAAATTACTGTGAATATTAACACAATGTAAACAGTAAAAGAGTAAACACCATGATACTTAACTTAGGGATCCTATTTTACAGCTCTCAAACAAAACAACTAGTTAACAATTCTTATTCACTCATCTCATGCAGAGCAGATATATTTTGTGTTCACCACCTACATGGTGAGGTCAAGTAATTAATGCCTGGCACCCATTTAGGGGTTCAGAAAGTTGTCCTTGAACAGGAACTTGGGACTTCTTCCAGGGTAGTCAGCTATGGGATACAGTGACACTCAATAAATTATGCATTTAATAAACTGCACCATCTAGGAGAAAGGGCTCCTGGCCATTGGAAAAAAAAAGTATAAATTTTGAGATTGACCTCAAAGTTTGTAATTTAGATTCCTAATCTGGGTGTTTTGTACTGCTCATAGGAGGGAAACTTTCACTGAGAGTAGGCCCATGGTAGTCTACATATAGAACCTCTCCCAAGCCTCTCTTCAAATTTATCCTGTATCTTTTTGAGTCTGGCTTTAAATTAACAGTGTTTATGCAAACAGTGGCCCTTGGGGTGCATCCTATTGTGAAACACAAAACAACTGGGAGCCCTTCCGTGACCCTTAGGCCATACAACACAAACTGTCAATGTCCATATGGCCGGTCCCTTCTCCCTCCAAAACAGAAAAGAGCCTGTTCTCAATTGCTCTGTGCAATTGCCCAAATCATGCCTCCACGCTGTCTGAGATGCTAAATGGGATGAACCAGCCTGTGCTGGAAAACAGGCTCCCAAACCAAGTGGATGGAGATCCAGTTGAGCTCTCTCAATGTCAATATTTTATTAACACATAAAAATATGGATGCAGTCTCAAATATTCTGCACAATTTTTGTATTTATCCATGAATTTTAGGTGTCCTTCACCTGTTACTTATGAAATGGCTACTGCCTTTTAATCTGCACACAAAACCCCTCCTTCACCGTAGGATTTCAAAGAAGGAGAAATTTGTTTAGTAAATCACATTATTGAAAAATAACTAGCGTGGCATGTGATACTACATAGCTTCAGGGAGGTCTGTCAAACACCATCTGCTCTGTGCTGCAAATATAAGTTTATTAAAGTTTATTTATTTAAGTCCTTAAATACTCTTATATTATTGTTGCTCTGTGATAATTTTTTGGCCTTCATTCCTAGAAGAGATAGAAAGGAACTTAGTGGTTTCCTGAAAAAACCATAAAGCTTAGTATTGAGGTTTTTGCCATTTCTCTGTCAATCTTTTTCCAGAGAAAGAGAAGAAAGATAATTTGGGCTAAAAAGGAAGCAAAAATTGCTGCTGGCATTGGGTTAAAAAGAGAAGGAGGAGAAATGCACAGAAGTCCTTGAATGTCAAAATATCGGCATTCAGAGTCCCTATGGACAGAATTACATCTATTCATGGTGTAATGAGAACTTTGCTACAGGAGAATATATTAATCAAGCCCCTGATTTCTTGTGACCATTTAACAGCATTTGCATACTGCTTGCACTCGAGATATTTTCAAACAATTTTCTCAGTCTGTGTTACTTCCATCCTAATTTCCTTAGAGCTTTTCCCTGCCTGTTTGATTTATTCTCAGCTGCTCAGGATGAGCTAATTCCCACGGGATCCTGACCAGAGGCTGTACTGGCTGCAGAGTCCTCCAGGTCAGGAGTGGGTCTTCCATTGCATTTCTACCCCGAGGCTGCAGTCCCTCTCTCAGATCATGGAATGCAGGAGCCAGCTCCCTGAATATAATTTTCAAGTGGTTTTAAGCCTGATTTGCCACGTGGCATGAGAAGCTGTGTAGTTTTTCAACACGTCTGTGTCTGGTAAGTGGTAGAAATCTAGGTATTGATTGCCCCATCATTCTAGAAAATGCCTGTAGTCACAAGCAGTGTCAACAATATTGCTGGAACACTAAAACAAAGATAGAATACAAGAACTTTCCTCTTTATATTAAGCAAAGTCTGAAAAGCTTCACAGTTAAAACTGCAAAATATTAAGGTAAGCACTCAGTTATACTGGGAACTTCACTTAGTCAGGAAAAGAAATAAATTAATAACAAAAAGTACTTAAGGATGGTAAGAAATTTCAGCACCTGCTAGAATGATGTCTGCTAAGATACAGCACTGTTTTTCCTTTTGAATAAAGACCTTTTTACTCTCCTTCCTTTTTTTTTGTCATGAGCTGTTCACAGTTTATATTGTCGAAGTAAAATATAAAACTTCCAAAATATTTATCACAACTATTAAGGACATTTGTATTGCATGATTTTCTTATTACAGAACTCTTTTGATCAGCAAAAGATACTTAAAAGGACACTCTCTTCTAACCCTGGAGAATATCACAGAGTCAAGACAAAGTCAAGTCAATCAGCCCAGACACAGTGCATTTTGGATGAGATACAGTCAGCCTTGGAAGAAGATGCTTCAGGTTGGAACTGTGTTGATAGTTCTGAATAATTCCAGATACCACCAGTATGGAAATCACAGAATTTAAATTTTACCACATGAAACAGTTAAAATTGCTGCTTCCAAAATTATTATTAGAAAGACAGATGCTTCTGTAATGAATATCCTCGTATTGAAAAGTTAGGATCAACTTCAGAGTTGTGTGAGGTGCAAACCCATAATTCTGAGCATGCTATTTAAAAATAAAAAAATTATAATCAGTGCCAGATGAACAAGGCTGACAACAGTGACCTATAAAAGCAGTGCACAAGAAGTGCAGCAACTGCAGGCCTACAACAGAATGTCACAGACAAAACCCAACATGTATGAAACTAAATGAGTGATGTTAGAGAGGGTTGTTGTCCTTTTCCTCTGAAGTGCATAATTCAAAAGCTCAGTGTTTCAATTTTACAATAATAATATTAATAATAATAGTGGACTAAAACTATGCAAGAAGTTTTGGAACTGCTGTTTTCCCACTTTCCTCTGTTAGATATAAGCCAAAATATCTGAGAAAGCTCAGTCTCCCCACACATTATGTGTTGCATGTCCAAGACACTTTCACTGCTGTTTCCAGTAATTTAGCCTCCAGGAGACAGGTGGAAAGATTATCTATTGATCCAAAAGCTACCAAATCTTGATTTATTTTTATATTTTCACCATCCCATGGGTAGAGGGTTCCATCATTTACAGTTTATTCAGAACTTCAATATCATAGTGTTTTATTAAGGTGTAAATTGCTGCTCAAAAATATATCCGTCCTAATATTTTATTTTAAACATTGAACAACATCACTCTTTTAAAACTGTGCCCGTGTTCAATAGCCCTTTTAAAAGTGATGAAGAGAAGCTTAGTACTAAGAGGAAGAACATTTTGAACAACAGACATAGGCTGCATCAGTGCTTCTAAACAGAAATGGAGGTTTGCAATCACCTGTTTGCCAGCTTCAACTTTGCTACCTCCTATGGAATGAAAATTTGTATGTTCCTCATAAATGTATGATACAGTAAGTTCTCCTTAAATAAAACAATTTCTTTCAGCAGTTTTTAATTACCTTGTGACCAGTGAATTTGGTTCCAGTGTAGCATGAATGATAACAACTGTGTAGAAAGCTGGGGAAGCCACAAACTTGCAGTGCCAGAGAGTAAATAAATTCAATAAAATTAAAATGAGTCGTGGGCTGGACACGGTATCAGTACCTGAGGTGCACAGGTCTTACCCTTGGCCTGGATCCAAGTAAGTTTTATCTAGATCTGTACAAACCAAGTTTGAAACAAAATAAAGAAATAATGAAAACTGTATCTGTTAATGGCTGAGGAAGATTTTCTTGTCATATTTTATGTATGTTTTTTGTGCAGGCCACATCACCACAATATCTGAATCCCTCCAAGTGGTGAATCAGTGAATTAAGTGATTTGTTCAATATCAGCCATGTGTAGTTGCTTCTTTTATCTTTTCCAAAGTGAGAAAACTTGTGTGTAGGGGAGTATTTCACTTTGATTGGTTTGTGGCTGTTGTTTTTCATGTTTTGCATAATTCACTGTTGTAACCACTTCTTGTCTTTTGGCAATAACCAAGGACTTTCAGAAACATTATCAATGACTGCAGTTTGATTTGAAGCACCAGTTAGGATTAGGGCTTGATCACAATGGTTCCCAAGTGGCAGCTGCTACTATTAATTGATATTTACCCATAATCATGTACTGGCATCTAAGCTTCCAAAAAAAAAAAAAAAGAATTGGCTGAGGAATTTATATTTATAATGATATTAGAGGTTGCCTAAGATGGAGAACTTTTTCACTCTCGAGAACAAAGGCACCAATTGTTTGGGGTCTGGTGATCTTTTTTTTTTCACTTGTAGATGATACACTGAATATTTCTGCATTTCTGTGTATTTTTGAAATAGAGTTTCCAGGATCACTGTGGTGAGGACACAGTCCTGCTCTTCTAGATAAACTGGATTTTACAGCTTACTGAGGCACCAAACATTCAGGAAAGGCAACTGGTGGGACTTTCCTAAGGGACAAGGCAAGTGCAACTTCCAAATCTCATTGATTTTCATTAGGTAAAACACATGCATTGTTTGGTTTTTTTTTTTTTTTTTGGAAGGAGGGGGAGTCATGCATCTGTTAGAAATTCTTCCCCAAGGCAAGAATATCCTGCTATCACTTAAGAGTTGTGTCACTTAATTAAACTCAGATTATAAAGCAGCACACACTGCCAGTTGAGAAAACAGTGATAGCTTTCAGGGAAGGACCATCCCATTTAATTTTACTATCAAGAAATACTGAATCAAATCTAGTTATTTTAGCTCCTTCTATACTCAGTATAAAGTGACAGGCACTTTTAGAGCACCCATCTGTCTTGCATACTTGTTTTAATATGGAATACATGTCACCACATGGGATTGCTCCTCTCCATCAACAATAGAGGGGATCTTGAAATGCTTGATGATTAATTCTTAAAAAAAAATAAGTAACATGAGATAAACTGCCGACTTAATAACTATAAAGACTGTCCAACCCTCCTAAGGATCAGGCTGGAGACTGTGTCTTGGAAAAATTTTGTGTGTTTTGGATGATTTTTTTTTTCCAGAGAATTAAAAAATACAGGATCATAAAGGTGCCTTTTTTACAAGCTTCCACAAAAGATATCCCAGTCCTTCCAGGATGTGATATTTTGAGGTCCTGAAAATAATTTGCTTTCTTCTCACTGTCTAAAAGAAACACACTTCATAATTCAGACTTGGGATTGGGTCTGTTCAGTCTCAGGTTCTTTTCAAACTGGCAGCTTGTCCCAAGTGGGGTCTCTCAAATATTGATATTGGGCTCAACATTGTTTAATATCTTCCTAAGTGACCTGGTTGATGGGATCAAGGGAACCCTGATGAAGATTTCTGCAATGCCCAACTGAATGCAAGGAAAGGTTGAGGGTGCTGGGTCACAGAAACACAAAAACACCACAACCTAATGAAGAAAACAAACAAAAAAACCCCAAACCTCCAGTTTAGCTGGATTTCTCTAATCTGAGCTTTCTCAGATAAAGACATATGCCAACATCAGCCTCATTTGGAACTGAGGTTCGCTGATAACGGTGGAAAACAAGTAAATGCAGTTGGAAGAGCCAGGACTAATAACCTGATTCAGGTTTTCTGATATGTCCTCAAGAAATCTCTGGCAGTGTGTGTGTAATGGGATCCCTATCACTGTGAATTCAGGTGATATGAGTGTTAGCATGCAAGTCTACTTCTGATCCAGGTTTCTGTCCTAATGCCCTTGAAGTCTGTGAAGCTTCCCCTCACTCCTTTCTGTTTGAGGGGCTGACTTTGTAACAATACGTATTAAAATTTAAATCTGGCAGAATAGTTCTTGTCATTAAATAGCATCTTTTCCTTTGCAGTGCTTACTCAGAGGAAAACATAAGGGTTTTCATAGAAGAAGCTGCCTGTTTCTATTCAGAAAATGTCAGTACAGAAAATTGATGCTGTTACACTTAAACGCATATAAAAAATAGAATTTCTGAGGAAAGAAATGTGCATGATGTAAACTGTTATAAAAACATCAGCTTCACTGAAGCCACACTAATTTACACCAGCTGAGAATCTCCCCACTCATCATATAAATAAAATCTTGCAGATGCTTCCATTTAGAAGGTCAGAAATGTTTACTCCAGAATTCAAAATTATTCTAATTTCTTTACAGACTTCTACTTGCAAAGCGTCCAGTACAAACTCCTCATTTAACCACCAGCTGCTTTCCAGCTGCAAATTGCAATCTGCTTTTAAATGGCTCCTGATGTCTTCTCTTAATCTAAAATAACTGGAGAAAAAAGCAGATAGGATACATTTTTTCTTTCCCTTCAGATATGTAAACCTGTAGTAAAGGACTATGCAAATGAAAAATGTTAAAATTTACCCATTCTAACAAAAGGTCTTGAGAAAAGCCTATTCTATTAAGCATAATAATGTTCCTGAGTCATGAAGTAGTTATTAATGAAGCCTCCTATAATGTATTCTGTTCAAATTTTATCAGTTAAAAAGGTGATGCAATATGAGGCGACTGAGAAAAGAGGAGGGGTAGAGAAAGACANCTTTTCTTCATGCCACGTGTAATGTAATGTCATGTCTAAATAAGGACACCAACACTTTAAACCTCTACATGTGGCAAGACCAATACTAAGTGGAAAAGTTTATGATTCCCTCGAAAAATCAAGAGGCATTATAAAAATCATAGCTTACCTGTCTTCGAAGGTCTCGTGTTTTCTTGGTCATCTTGTCAATGGCAATGTTGAGTGGGTCCCCTTTCTCCTTCCTTCCAGTCTGTTAAGAAAACCAAAATCACAGAGTTAGAGAAAAATACTCCAAATAATATACACTTCTAAAAAAAATAGTACAGACTTATCAAAGGAAACCTGTGTATCTTTTTTTTTTTTTTTGCTTGCTTCCATCAAGCTGTTATTTCCAATGTAGTGTTTTTAACATGTTTATGTGAGGGAGGCGTGGAAGATTATTTAGAAACAATCCTAAAGTGATAAGAACAAAGATGAAGGTGACTCACCGGAGAGTTCAGAACTTTTCCACCACTAAATTATGTGCATATATTATAGTTAATACTCAAAAAATCTGGCAAGACCTTTCGCTATAAAATGAATATTAAGAGTTTCTAATCTCCATCCTGCCAGGCACTGGGAATGTTAAACATGATAATAAGCAGCAACACAGCTTGAGGACAGAAGGAAAATGGTCCCTACGCCTGTAGCAGGAATCATATTGGCAGACGTTAGGTGCAGTATAAAGAAAAATTCCACTTAAAACACTTTCCTGCAGGAAGTCTCAAAGCAAAACTCCTCACGAAGATTAAAAAGGGGGGAAAAAAGCCTTTTGTGGCTTGTAACCAATGGGGAAAAAATACTTTTTTTAGGTTCAATGACACAAAAAGCATTAAGTGACTTTGTTAGCTGTATTACCTTTCTCTTAACAGAAAACTGCTTCTCTAAAGATTTGTCACATCTCTTGCACATTGAACTCTGTTTGAAAGCTTTTCATCAAGAATCAGAATGATCTTCCATTCTTCCTGGCAGTACTCTTTCCTTCCCAAGGCTGTTTTCAAATACTCCTATTTAGAATTGTTCCTTGCATATGATTAAGAGCGATTTTCCGTCTCCAGCTGAGCCTAATAGCATACTTTTCTGGGAACTATTGAGAAGTCACTTTTGGGGTGGGATGGGGATTAAACATGCCCTTTCAACAGTGATCTCTCACATGGACTGCACGGTTAACAGCTCTACATTGGCAAGTGGCCTCTGTTCCAGCCTTTGCTTTAAGCATTCATTCCAGAGAACGCCTGCTTTCTGTTATTGCCTGTAATTCTAATTATGACATGAGGCCAAAGCTTTTTATGATCATTTAGAAATCTGCAAAAACCCATCCCCTTTTTTCATTTAGAAATTCAAACACAACAATATCAAGTGCCACCAGAATTTGATACAAAACATAAATTTACCTCTTAGCTCTCTAAAAAGAATCCATTACAAATTCTGGAGTTAATCATACAAATTGACACCAGAAAACAGAGAGAGAAAGCATTTGCTATCACACAAGAGGAGGCATCTGTGTCACCCGGTGATATTTTTATCTCACTTTTCTTGTCTTCATCCTTTGACTGAGTTCTTCTGGTCCCCAGCTGAAGAGCTAAGTCTCTTTAGCCTAAGCAGTGTCAGCACAGACTTTTAGTTTTAGATGTCCTGAATTCGGTCCCTGTTATTTCGTTCGAGGCAGCAGCTGTCACATGTGCACACAATCAAAGCTTGCTTTTCAGGCTGAAATTTCACAATAAAGCTGAGGCAGATAAGTTTGGTACAGGAAGCCTCTCCTGGCTGTCAGAATGGTACAGCAGGGACTACCAGATGAGCCAGTCTCAGCCAGGTTCTAGTTAGTTAGACTACGAAGCTATATTCTAAGAAAACTTAAAAGAAGAAAATTACTCCAGCTGTGCACTGTGCACTTGCTGAACCAAGTTTTCTTGGTGACATCACTGTTCTGGGATGCTTTATTTTCCCAATCAAATAATTCAAATTCTTTAATATTGTTTAAATTCTCCTCTTCCTTCTCATTGTTAAAGTTTTAATGGACTGGCTCAGAAAGATCCATAACCACACAAAATACGTTAAGACATTTTTTTCTAGGGCAAAGATAACCTTTGTTTGGCTTTTTTTTTTCATTTGTAATAAAATCAGGGAATAATTTGCTAAACTGGGGAAAATTACTGTGAATATTAACACAATGTAAACAGTAAAAGAGTAAACACCATGATACTTAACTTAGGGATCCTATTTTACAGCTCTCAAACAAAACAACTAGTTAACAATTCTTATTCACTCATCTCATGCAGAGCAGATATATTTTGTGTTCACCACCTACATGGTGAGGTCAAGCAATTAATGCCTGGCACCCATTTAGGGGTTCAGAAAGTTGTCCTTGAACAGGAACTTGGGACTTCTTCCAGGGTAGTCAGCTATGGGATACAGTGACACTCAATAAATTATGCATTTAATAAACTGCACCATCTAGGAGAAAGGGCTCCTGGCCATTGGAAAAAAAAAGTATAAATTTTGAGATTGACCTCAAAGTTTGTAATTTAGATTCCTAATTTGGGTGTTTTGTACTGCTCATAGGAGGGAAACTTTCACTGAGAGTAGGCCCATGGTAGTCTACATATAGAACCTCTCCCAAGCCTCTCTTCAAATTTATCCTGTATCTTTTTGAGTCTGGCTTTAAATTAACAGTGTTTATGCAAACAGTGGCCCTTGGGGTGCATCCTATTGTGAAACACAAAACAACTGGGAGCCCTTCCGTGACCCTTAGGCCACACAACACAAACTGTCAACGTCCATCTGGTCGGTCCCTTCTCCCTCCAAAACAGAAAAGAGCCTGTTCTCAATTGCTCTGTGCAATTGCCCAAATCATGCCTCCACGCTGTCTGAGATGCTAAATGGGATGAACCAGCCTGTGCTGGAAAACAGGCTCCCAAACCAAGTGGATGGAGATCCAGTTGAGCTCTCTCAATGTCAATATTTTATTAACACATAAAAATATGGATGCAGTCTCAAATATTCTGCACAATTTTTGTATTTATCCATGAATTTTAGGTGTCCTTCACCTGTTACTTATGAAATGGCTACTGCCTTTTAATCTGCACACAAAACCCCTCCTTCACCGTAGGATTTCAAAGAAGGAGAAATTTGTTTAGTAAATCACATTATTGAAAAATAACTAGCGTGGCATGTGATGCTACATAGCTTCAGGGAGGTCTGTCAAACACCATCTGCTCTGTGCTGCAAATATAAGTTTATTAAAGTTTATTTATTTAAGTCCTTAAATACTCTTATATTATTGTTGCTCTGTGATAATTTTTTGGCCTTCATTCCTAGAAGAGATAGAAAGGAACTTAGTGGTTTCCTGAAAAAACCATAAAGCTTAGTATTGAGGCTTTTGCCATTTCTCTGTTAATCTTTTTCCAGAGAAAGAGAAGAAAGATAATTTGGGCTAAAAAGGAAGCAAAAATTGCTGCTGGCATTGGGTTAAAAAGAGAAGGAGGAGAAATGCACAGAAGTCCTTGAATGTCAAAATATCGGCATTCAGAGTCCCTATGGACAGAATTACATCTATTCATGGTGTAATGAGAACTTTGCTACAGGAGAATATATTAATCAAGCCCCTGATTTCTTGTGACCATTTAACAGCATTTGCATACTGCTTGCACTCGAGATATTTTCAAACAATTTTCTCAGTCTGTGTTACTTCCATCCTAATTTCCTTAGAGCTTTTCCCTGCCTGTTTGATTTATTCTCAGCTGCTCAGGATGAGCTAATTCCCACGGGATCCTGACCAGGGGCTGTGCTGGCTGCAGAGTCCTCCAGGTCAGGAGTGGGTCTTCCATTGCATTTCTACCCCGAGGCTGCAGTCCCTCTCTCAGATCATGGAATGCAGGAGCCAGCTCCCTGAATATAATTTTCAAGTGGTTTTAAGCCTGATTTGCCACGTGGCATGAGAAGCTGTGTAGTTTTTCAACACGTCTGTGTCTGGTAAGTGGTAGAAATCTAGGTATTGATTGCCCTATCATTCTAGAAAATGCCTGTAGTCACAAGCAGTGTCGACAATATTACTGGATCACTAAAACAAAGATAGAATACAAGAACTTTCCTCTTTATATTAAGCACAGTCTGAAAAGCTTCACAGTTAAAACTGCAAAATATTAAGGTAAGCACTCAGTTATACTGGGAACTTCACTTAGTCAGGAAAAGAAATAAATTAATAACAAAAAGTACTTAAGGATGGTAAGAAATTTCAGCACCTGCTAGAATGATGTCTGCTAAGACACAGCACTGTTTTTCCTTTTGAATAAAGACCTTTTTACTCTCCTTCCTTTTTTTTTTGTCATGAGCTGTTCACAGTTTATATTGTCAAAGTAAAATATAAAACTTCCAAAATATTTATCACAACTATTAAGGACATTTATATTGCATGATTTTCTTATTACAGAACTCTTTTGATCAGCAAAAGATACTTAAAAGGACACTCTCTTCTAACCCTGGAGAATATCACAGAGTCAAGACAAAGTCAAGTCAATCAGCCCAGACATAGTGTATTTTGGATGAGATACAGTCAGCCTTGGAAGAAGATGCTTCAGGTTGGAACTGTGTTGATAGTTCTGAATAATTCCAGATACCACCAGTATGGAAATCACAGAATTTAAATTTTACCACATGAAACAGCTAAAATTGCTGCTTCCAAAATTATTATTAGAAAGACAGATGCTTCTGTAATGAATATCCTCGTATTGAAAAGTTAGGATCAACTTCAGAGTTGTGTGAGGTGCAAACCCATAATTCTGAGCATGCTATTTAAAAAAAAAAAATTACAATCAGTGCCAGATGAACAAGGCTGACAACAGTGACCTATAAAAGCAGTGCACAAGAAGTGCAGCAACTGCAGGCCTACAACAGAATGTCACAGACAAAACCCAACATGTATGAAACTAAATGAGTGATGTTAGAGAGGGTTGTTGTCCTTTTCCTCTGAAGTGCATAATTCAAAAGCTCAGTGTTTCAATTTTACAATAATAATATTAATAATAATAGTGGACTAAAACTATGCAAGAAGTTTTGGAACTGCTGTTTTCCCACTTTCCTCTGTTAGATATAAGCCAAAATATCTGAGAAAGCTCAGTCTCCCCACACATTATGTGTTGCATGTCCAAGACACTTTCACTGCTGTTTCCAGTAATTTAGCCTCCAGGAGACAGGTGGAAAGATTATCTATTGATCCAAAAGCTACCAAATCTTGATTTATTTTTATATTTTCACCATCCCATGGGTAGAGGGTTCCATCATTTACAGTTTATTCAGAACTTCAATATCATAGTGTTTTATTAAGGTGTAAATTGCTGCTCAAAAATATATCCGTCCTAATATTTTATTTTAAACATTGAACAACATCACTCTTTTAAAACTGTGCCCGTGTTCAATAGCCCTTTTAAAAGTGATGAAGAGAAGCTTAGTACTAAGAGGAAGAACATTTTGAACAACAGACATAGGCTACATCAGTGCTTCTAAACAGAAATGGAGGTTTGCAATCACCTGTTTGCCAGCTTCAACTTTGCTACCTCCTATGGAATGAAAATTTGTATGTTCCTCATAAATGTATGATACAGTAAGTTCTCCTTAAATAAAACAATTTCTTTCAGCAGTTTTTAATTACCTTGTGACCAGTGAATTTGGTTCCAGTGTAGCATGAATGATAACAACTGTGTAGAAAGCTGGGGAAGCCACAAACTTGCAGTGCCAGAGAGTAAATAAATTCAATAAAATTAAAATGAGTCGTGGGCTGGACACGGTATCAGTACCTGAGGTGCACAGGTCTTACCCTTGGCCTGGATCCAAGCAAGTTTTATCTAGATCTGTACAAACCAAGTTTGAAACAAAATAAAGAAATAATGAAAACTGTATCTGTTAATGGCTGAGGAAGATTTTCTTGTCATATTTTATGTATGTTTTTTGTGCAGGCCACATCACCACAATATCTGAATCCCTCCAAGTGGTGAATCAGTGAATTAAGTGATTTGTTCAATATCAGCCATGTGTAGTTGCTTCTTTTATCTTTTCCAAAGTGAGAAAACTTGTGTGTAGGGGAGTATTTCACTTTGATTGGTTTGTGGCTGTTGTTTTTCATGTTTTGCATAATTCACTGTTGTAACCACTTCTTGTCTTTTGGCAATAACCAAGGACTTTCAGAAACATTATCAATGACTGCAGTTTGATTTGAAGCACCAGTTAGGATTAGGGCTTGATCACAATGGTTCCCAAGTGGCAGCTGCTACTAGTAATTGATATTTACCCATAATCATGTACTGGCATCTAAGCTTCCAAAAAAAAAAAAAGAACTGGCTGAGGAATTTATATTTATAATTATATTAGAGGTTGCCTAAGATGGAGAACTTTTTCACTCTCGAGAACAAAGGCACCAATTGTTTGGGGTCTGGTGATCTTTTTTTTTTCACTTGTAGATGATACACTGAATATTTCTGCATTTCTGTGTATTTTTGAAATAGAGTTTCCAGGATCACTGTGGTGAGGACACAGTCCTGCTCTTCTAGATAAACTGGATTTTACAGCTTACTGAGGCACCAAACATTCAGGAAAGGCAACTGGTGGGACTTTCCTAAGGGACAAGGCAAGTGCAACTTCCAAATCTCATTGATTTTCATTAGGTAAAACACATGCATTGTTTGGGGCTTTTTTTGGAAGGAGGGAGAGCCATGCATCTTTTAGAAATTCTTCCCCAAGGCAAGAATATCCTGCTATCACTTAAGAGTTGTGTCACTTAATTAAACTCAGATTATAAAGCAGCACACACTGCCAGTCGAGAAAACAGTGATAGCTTTCAGGGAAGGACCATCCCATTTAATTTTACTATCAAGAAATACTGAATCAAATCTAGTTATTTTAGCTCCTTCTATACTCAGTATAAAGTGACAGGCACTTTTAGAGCACCCATCTGTCTTGTATGCTTGTTTTAATATGGAATACATGTCACCACATGGGATTGCTCCTCTCCATCAACAATGGAGAGGATCTTGAAATGCTTGATGATTAATTCTTAAAAAAAAATAAGTAACATGAGATAAACTGCCAACTTAATAACTATAAAGACTCCTAAGGATCAGGCTGGAGACTATGTCTTGTAAAAATTTTTTGTGTTTTGGATGATTTTTTTTTCCAGAGAATTAAAAAATACAGGATCATAAAGGTGCCTTTTTTACAAGCTTCCACAAAAGATATCCCAGTCCTTCCAGGATGTGATATTTTGAGGTCCTGAAAATAATTTGCTTTCTTCTCACTGTCTAAAAGAAACACACTTCATAATTCAGACTTGGGATTGGGTCTGTTCAGTCTCAGGTTCTTTTCAAACTGGCAGCTTGTCCCAAGTGGGGTCTCTCAAATATTGATATTGGGCTCAACATTGTTTAATATCTTCCTAAGTGACCTGGTTGATGGGATCAAGGGAACCCTGATGAAGATTTCTGCAATGCCCAACTGAATGCAAGGAAAGGCTGAGGGTGCTGGGTCACAGAAACACAGAAACACCACAACCTAATGAAGAAAACAAACAAAAAAACCCCCAAACCTCCAGTTTAGCTGGATTTCTCTAATCTGAGCTTTCTCAGATAAAGACATATGCCAACATCAGCCTCATTTGGAACTGAGGTTCGCTGATAACGGTGGAAAACAAGTAAATGCAGTTGGAAGAGCCAGGACTAATAACCTGATTCAGGTTTTCTGATATGTCCTCAAGAAATCTCTGGCAGTGTGTGTGTAATGGGATCCCTATCACTGTGAATTCAGGTGATATGAGTGTTAGCATGCAAGTCTACTTCTGATCCAGGTTTCTGTCCTAATGCCCTTGAAGTCTGTGAAGCTTCCCCTCACTCCTTTCTGTTTGAGGGGCTGACTTTGTAACAATACGTATTAAAATTTAAATCTGGCAGAATAGTTCTTGTCATTAAATAGCATCTTTTCCTTTGCAGTGCTTACTCAGAGGAAAACATAAGGGTTTTCATAGAAGAAGCTGCCTGTTTCTATTCAGAAAATGTCAGTACAGAAAATTGATGCTGTTACACTTAAACGCATATAAAAAATAGAATTTCTGAGGAAAGAAATGTGCATGATGTAAACTGTTATAAAAACATCAGCTTCACTGAAGCCACACTAATTTACACCAGCTGAGAATCTCCCCACTCATCATATAAATAAAATCTTGCAGATGCTTCCATTTAGAAGGTCAGAAATGTTTACTCCAGAATTCAAAATTATTCTAATTTCTTTACAGACTTCTACTTGCAAAGCGTCCAGTACAAACTCCTCATTTAACCACCAGCTGCTTTCCAGCTGCAAATTGCAATCTGCTTTTAAATGGCTCCTGATGTCTTCTCTTAATCTAAAATAACTGGAGAAAAAAGCAGATAGGATACATTTTTTCTTTCCCTTCAGATATGTAAACCTGTAGTAAAGGACTATGCAAATGAAAAATGTTAAAATTTACCCATTCTAACAAAAGGTCTTGAGAAAAGACTATTCTATTAAGCATAATAATGTTCCTAAGTCATGAAGTAGTTATTAATGAAGCCTCCTATAATGTATTCTGTTCAAATTTTATCAGTTAAAAAGGTGATGCAATATGAGGCGACTGAGAAAAGAGGAGGGGTAGAGAAAGACAAAGTGTCTTACAGCATGTAACAAAAATATACTTCATGGATCCAAACTCAGAAATCTACTGACTAAACCTTTGGTTTGTCTTTGTTACAGATTAGTGGAAATATTTCTCAGGACTTTCAAAGGAAGTGGTTTTGATGTCTGGTATTTATGTCAGTTTTACCCCTTATTCACTAGCCAATCTTTCTCTAGTTGGTTTTAGACTAAAATGTGTATTATGAGTCACAGGGATGAGTGTTATTCACTGAATTAAGTGCAGGACTTCTTGAGCCATCTCAGCATCCCTTGAAAACATCCTTTTAGTATTTTTCAGCTCTCTCGGAGCAACACGAGAACCACACAACGTTGTTTGGTTGTAAGCAAAGATTTTTTTGTTTGCTTATGTATTCTAGAAAAAGACTCCATTGGATGATGACACTTGACTATAACATTGGTTTCCATAGTGTGGAATGTTATGCATTTTTTTTTCAGCAAAGAATCTTTTTAACCAAGTAGGCACCTCTGAGAAATGAAGTGACCAGTGGAAGTACATCAGATCATTCACAACATTTACAGGTACTAAATGAAAATTTCTTATGAACATATTGAAGCTCCAACTATGCCATTCTATTTAGATGCAGAATTACTGCACAAAGGTACAAAGGCATTATAGAACCTCAGAGTTCAACCACACCCCCCAAACTCATCTGTCTGTGCCTAAGAGGCACAGAACTGTTTTTTGTGAGCACTTAGAGTGCTTTGATTATCAAATATCACTGAAAAACAAGATTTCAACTAGTTGGCTGCATCTGCCACTATCTAATAGATTTCTGTATGAGATGTGTGTTGACTATTACATCTGCATTTCTTTCTTTTTAATTGCACCATGCTGATATTCCTTGGATGATCCACAAGGAAATGAGTCTTGTTTATGTCCAATCAAAAATGTGTTCATCAATGTAGGCAGCTCAAACTCAATGTCGACTCAATACTTATAACAGAGAATTAAATGCTTTTTCCAATTAATTGCTACTTTCTTTTCCCTTACCTTGCCAGTTCCTTCCAAGCCACCCAGGTAGAGGTTGGGTTTTTTTGCACGTTCTTTGTCCTCCAACCTGTTCTGAACACTTTTAATTACAGTCTAAGCTGGAAAAATATTTGAAATAATTATTATCTGAAAGCACTGCTGCTTTCCAGTGCTGACACCCTACTTGGCAATGTACTGTGCAGCCTACACAGCATCAGTGGAGGTGTCAAACTTTCTGAGGGCAGTGACATGTGTCTGGAAACAAGGGTTTCACCCTGACATATCTCCTGTGAAAACCCCACCTGCAAGCAGACAATGAGAGTGAGGTTTAATTGGACATGTGCCATAACTTCAGCTCCTGCTTTGAATGACTGGGGACAGAGCAAAGCCCGGGAAAGAAAATAACTCAATCCTCATTACTGTAATTAATCTTTCACTTTGAGTACAGGCTGCTTCGTGTCCACGTGTTCCTTTGTAGGACATCACAACCACGAGGCAACAGGGATGAAATAAAACAAAACACAAAATAAAAGAACTTTTTAAACTCCAACCAGACTTCCAAAAGAATTCAGAAGCAAAGGACCAGCTCTGTCTATTTTTACAGAGTAAAGCCGTGGTCTATTCCTGTCACTGCCTCAGATCAATGTGCTAAGTGATATCCATTCAAATTACTTGTCAGTTTAATCAGAGGAAGTAAAACACAATTATAGGGCATTAGTGTAAAAGCCAGCACAAAATAACAGAATGTCCATGTGGGATATCTGAGCAAAAGCCTGTTGAAAATAACTCTGTGACATTTTCATCAACAGCCTTTTTTTACAGAAAAGAAAAAAAACCCAACCTTTGCAAATGCTATTACAAACTAATTAGGCATAAAATAATGCTTTATTTCTACAGATTGATTAGAGTTCTTATTTCTTCTTGTAGATATCAGAAAAATTTTTGGCTTTTGTTCTGTTATTAGAATAAAACTAAATGCATAAAGATAGAGACCTTTTCTGAAATGATAACTGGTGCATTTACAAAGCTTCTCTGTGCTCCCTCTCAAGACAGCAGGAGTTTTACCATTATTTCCACTGAATGATTGGAACACTCATTTTTCATGGACACTCCAAATTTCCATTGAATAAAAGGTTTATTTTTGGAATCATCAGGCAGATTACTTGGTTTAAGTGGGCAAAATGGGAGCAGGGAAGGGAAGGGACTTTTCCTTGTCCCCCCAAAAGGCAGAGGTGCAAGTTTGGTGGGTTCAAAAAGGACAAATTAATGCAAACCTGCCCTCAGAGCCCTGCCTGGAGTCCCCAGATGAGATATGCTGGGGTGGGCACTGGTGCCTGGGGTCCCTCTGACCCTTTCATCCCAATCTGCACCACAGCCCAGTTTCAGTGCAACAAGTAAAACTGTACCCAGTCCAGAGGTATAAAGGGAATTAGGGTTTGTGAATGCCCACAACAGGAAATCAGCCTGAAGCCCAACATGATACTCAAATATTAAAATAAAAATATAGGGGGTAGAATAATCTCTATGATATTTAGAACATCACTTTTTTTCAAAAAATACCTATCAATATAGGTCTTCAGGATAGAGCACATGCTGGAAAAACCTTTTCTTTCCAGCCCTAACTTGCTTTTTAAGATCTAGAGAGGATGGGGGCTTGGACTTTACTCAGCACAGTGAATCTCCTGGAATGAGGTGACTTCACTTTTTTCAATAGCCACAATGCACAGCACAGGTTTAGGTACCCCTGTGGTAAAAAACTCACTTAAAATGTTCATATTGTAACTCTGAGCTCAGAAACCCTGAGGTCTTTAATTGGATTTGGCCCTTTATCTTCTATATTCATGAGATAGTAATTAATTTGACCACCCCTGCCTGGTCCACAGGGTAATTGAATGAATAGTTCTGCACAGGCACATAAATGCCTACAAAAAGAGTTATTACTATGAATGTGCAATATGGCAAGTTAACTCTCTTGGTAATGATGGCACTGAAATTCTTAAGGCATTGGAATCCAAATCACAGCTAATGGAAATGGAAGAAAGTATGCATATACAACATGCAGAACTACTGCACATTTTGCCTTTGAAAATAATAATAGTAAAAATTCAATCCTATCTTTTTTTAAATTTCCTTTCTATATCTCCATCTTCTGGCACTACTAAACCTGACCAAATATTGCAAAAGGGGTTAAAAGCAAGATAGTTCTCTTGGTAGATTGCCACAAAGACTTCTGGTAGGAAATGGAGTGTAAAAAATGTTAAAGAATGTTAAATGAAATCACAGCAGACTGAAACCTGTGGTTCCAGTGCAAGACCTGAAATAAATCCGAGACAGATGCTAACTGGCACCACCTTCATTCTGATGCTCATAAATGAAACAGAACAAGACTTCAAAGGTGCCAGAGGAAGACCAGCCATCCAAAGAACATTAAAACAGGCTTGGATTTGGTTTGCCAGCTCCAAAGTTATTCATGCCCTGCTAAGTTATCTGGATGCTTCTGAAAATTCATCCAATGGAACACGTGTGCACGTTTTTAGAAGGATTGAAAGTCTGTGGAGTTTAAACTCCTAAGCTATCCTGGATATGCCTTCCTTTATCAATTCTTGGCTTCAGAGGTGAACTCCTGATCTGAGTTATTCACCACAGATTTTTCCCTGAGGAATGGGTAATAGTTTGTATCAAGACTCACATGGTAGTTTGCAAGTCTCAGTGCAAATCATGCACTGCTAAAAGTTTTCCACAGACATCTGCAGCTGCTCGCAGTCCCTTTTTAATGACAAATGCTTAGAGAAACTAATTGCAAGTGGTAAAAGTGCTGACTGACCTCTGCATCTGGTTTGCTTCTTTCCCTCTTGAAAAGCCTTGATGTCCCAATTTAAACCTATATTTAATATAGAGGGTTATCAACTATTTTAAATAGTATTATTCTAATAATTCAGTAGTTTGGCCCTTCAGTGACTTCAATAGCGATTTCAACAGTAATACAATGCAGCATTCCACACTTCCTATTTATTACTCTATTCTTATATAACCTGTAATTCCACTGGCATTATCTACAAAATTATAATTGAATAAATATTTCCTTTAAAAATCAATGCTTTCACTAAAACAAGAACAATGGTGGAGCTTCTGCTTGTTGCCCTGGGTCATGCTGAACACCAAGAAGGGAACAACTGAATCCACAGCCTGTGGGAACTAGACTCTACTTCCAATTCCCAGTCCTGGTTTCTAATAGACTATATTTTAGTGAGGTTTTCTTTAGTATGGCAATTAGTGTTAAGGGTGAGTCAATTCCATGATGATCAAACGCCTAAAGAAATTTAAAAAAAAAAATAAAATAAAATAAAGCTCTGCAGGAGCAGCTCTGCTGCTTTCCACACCACATGATGCTTTTCACTTCAGAACCACCAAGTAAATTACTGAGAAAAAGTTACTGTGAATAAAATGGGCTGCACTGTGTTAAGTAATTATTTCTAAAGTGTGAAACGGGTAGGAAGTATCTCATCTTAAAGTAGTGCCATGATGCATATTACCTCTCCAGTATAAAGTGAACAGTCCTTTTTTTTGTTTTTTTCATTTTTCTCCTTTTACTCTTTATCTTGAAGGAGCAAGGAGAGGAATGAAAACTTTGTTTTTCTAAAGATCTTGTATGTGGGAGAGAAGTGTAAAGACCCAACCTGTGAAACTGTGCTGTGCTCCACTACTTGAACTGCCTCGGGAAGAATCTTCTAGAGTTTCATGAGCTCTCGGGAAATCACAGAATAGTTAAGGTTGGAAAAGGCCTCTGAGATCAAGTCCAACTGTTAACCCACCACTGCAGGCTCAGTAAATTATAAATATTATTTGGATGATGTTGCCCATCTAAGGAATGCAGGATGGAGTTGGGATCTCCTGTGTCAAAGACCAGCATTCCTGTGACTGCTGTGAGGTGCATCCCATAATTTGTGGAACAATGCAGAACACAGCTTGCCTTTAAGCAGCTCTTTCAAATATGTCCTGCCACACACCCATTCTGTTCCTAAGTCTCGAAACCACTGATAAAAGAAGGTCATTTGAATAGAAAAGTTATTCTCATAACATGGGTTAGGAAAATACCCCTCTGATTGCTTGTGAGAGAACAGAGGGGATTCTTGCAATTAATTAATACCTAGATGCACACCAACAGGCTGTTTCAACAGAAAAGGTTATTTTTAGTTTTTTTGGTGGTTTTGTGTTGTTTGTTTTTTTTTTTGACAACTATTATTAAAAGTTACAGGGATCAAGGAGAAGAAAGAGGAAAACCACATAAGAATCAAAAAGGAGCTTTTCCAAGACAAAAGGTGACACAAATTGGTAGTAATGAATTGTGTATACCAGCTGGCTAAAATACTGCTGTCCATTTAAAGGATAATTGCATAGACGTTAAAATATTTATGCAGCATTCATGTGAAATTCAGTCCCAGATCAAAACCAAGCGGTGGTAGAGATTAAATAAGAGAATCCTGGTTTGGGTTTAATGGCTGGCAAGCCTGTTTAAGACGATATTTTCCCTTAATAATCTGTTTCAACAACATGCAATACAGGCTTTTGTTTTGTTTTGTTCATACACATAAGAGATTTATTCCAAAAAGATCAGAAAGGGTTATTTTCTCAGATTAAATATCACATGGATATCTGAATTATACTTTGCAAGGGTATGACTTCTAAACACTCAGAGCCAGCCAGTGACCCGCCTAAGATAAAGAGCAAAAGTGCATCTACAAAGTGTAAACTCATTTTGGCATCAGTCCTGAAACTGTCTTTGAGGTTTGACCTTCAGAAGAACTTCACATAACACAGATGGGTTGACTAGGGCTGGCCACAGGAAAGTGTTTAACAAGTCAGCGTTGCAAAGCAGTTGGAAATGATGCAGAACAAGACTCTAAATATATCAAGTGAGCTCTTCTCTGCTGAAATATCTGTATGTTCATGGCTTGTTGTCTGGCATCAGGAAGCATTACATCCAGGAGGGGAATGGTGGGATGCTATAATATCAATGCAGAGCTTGGAAATTATATTTTATTATCTCCATTTTTAATACTTACCATTTAATTAATTTTAATAATTGTATATGTTTCAGTAATTTAGTTTTACTTTCATAAATTTGTTTACTTCTAAGTACAGTAATGGTAAGGTGGTAAAGGTTTTCTGTATTTAGAGGTAAGCAAGGGCCAATGCCAAGTGATCCTGGAAGCTTCCCTATAATGCAGAAAAATTACACAAGGTCAACAAAACACAGCAGGACAGTTTTCCTCCATCACATCACACCCACCGATGGTTGTCATCCTGATGTGCAAGGACAGGATGGGGAGTGGACAACCTCAAATCCACGACCACATCAGGTGAGGTACTTGTAAATGTTCCTGGTGAGCCTGTTTGACCAATCCCACGAGCTCAAGCAAACCAAAAGGAACTGGGTTTACAAAATTAATATTTCACGAGTTTCTTGCTAGACAGAGAGTTGTTTCTTTAAAAAAATAATTGCCTTAAATGCACACATTTACAGATATTTTTATACTCAAGGATGAAATTTCTTTTCTTAGATAACTTCCTAAATCAAGGTAAGAATGCCCATCAATCATTTAATATAGCTAAGGAGTAGAAATTTTGCTAAAGAGTGCTTTTTCTAAAAAAAAAAAAAATTACTCTGCTAGAATGGCTGCCTATGCCAGCATTTGACTGATGAACTCCAGAGCAGTTTATTACAACAAATAGCATCTCCTAGTAAAATTCTTCACTTCTAATATCATTCTGCTCTACAAAAACATATTTTTGACATCAGAAACAAATTGCAACAACGTGCAGAAGAATGAGTTGTTGTCTCTGAAAGCTGTTTCTAAAATACCACGCAACTTCAAATTTTATCAAGACAAAAAAGAAAGCTGGGTGACACATATTTATGTATTTTTGTGCATTTATGTAATGCTTTTGTAATTCAAATCCACTATGTTTTACCTTTATACAATCAAAACTAATTACAATTCAAAATAGTCACGTTTTCTTGACTGATATAATTAACATTTTCTGTGTTAAGAAGGGCAATGCCCAGTATTATGTATCATGTCAAATATCTTATTTGAACTGCCATCTCTTTTTTATGTCACTCCCCTCCTCAGCTGGGCAGGGGAGAGAAAATACAACAAAAGGTTCATGGTTCAAGGTAAGGGCAGGGAGAGACCACTGAGCAGTTACTGTCATGGGTAAAACAGACCCAGCTGGGGGAAACCAATTTGCTTTATTAACCAACAAATCAGAATAGGCTAATCAGAAATAAATCTAAATCTTAAAACACCTTCCCTCCACCCAGAGAAATGCAAAAACTGATGTGGAAAAATACCTTCTGAATACAGAATATCACAAAAAGTTTTGCCTTGGTACCCTCATGACTTGTGACTTAAATTGACTTTCGAATTATATTGACTTAATTAGTTTTGCTATCACTTCTGATATTTTTTCACATAATAAAAGGAAAGCATTATCAGAAGTGGTTATTTCTGTAAACCTTGAATCTGGTGTGTTAAATGTAACCATGACTCTTCCCTTCAGTAATAAATCCTAATAACCCAACTGGATTTACAACAGCCTATTATACAGCACATTCATGAATATAGACCAATTTTCAGTTTCTTAGACCAGAAATCATGATCATATCTAATCTCCTGTGCCTGACAATAAGTTTATGATATTTAGTGGAAAAGCTCACTGACTTTAGAGGTCATTGAATGAGATCACAAACTATTTTATACAGCACAGTTATTAGTAAAAAAAAATAAATAAAAATACAGCAGAAGGAATATAAGACAAATGCTCCTATTGCTTTGTGTAGCTCTACACTACATGGATTTTATAGGCGTTATTATTTCCCAGACAACATCCTGAAATAAATACATAAACTCAGAGATTATTCTTCTTTCAAGTATTTTAGGAATTTCAGAGTTCACACTCTGAACTTGGATGTCTCTTCTCTGGACAGGCCCCGTTCAAAGTCAGGTTGGACAGAGCTTTAAGTAACCTGATCTAGTGAAAGATGTTCCTGCCCATGACAGAGGGGTTGGACCAGATGATCTTTAAAGATCCATTCTGTGATTTATTGGAATTTTGGAGGGCATTTTTGAACAAATATGAGGAGGGGGTTTCCTAAACAGAATACTTGTAATTAATCAAATTCTGCCCTCAGTGTTACTGGAATGAAAATTCACCGGTCTAAGAAACAAAATTTATATTTCTGGAAATGTCCCAAATTTCCACTCTGCATCCTCCCATACTGTGAGGAGTATTTGCACAGTAGCTGTGAGACCCTGGCTGTGTTCTGGTGGGAAATGATACTCAGCACTTGTAGGATCAACTGGGTAGTTCAGTGATTTGGGATGAGATTTTAGGTCCATATTGATCTCTCACAGTAAACAAGAGGTATGACTCCACCTAAACTGAAAATAATAAAAACTGCCACTTTGTGATTTCCTGCACAGATAAACACCATACAAATTATTATTTTTGAAAGTAATGCACTGCATTTAATTGAATGTTGTAAAATAATTATTTAAATATAATAATATTTTTAAAAGAATGCACTGAAAATGAACAGCCCTGTTTCCTGCTTCAGAAACAGAGGGTGAAATACTCTGTTTTGTAAATATGATTTGCAAATGTTTATTTTTAAAAACCAATAACCTAAACATTCTTCTACCCAAGTCTTTCTTTAAATGTCAATTGCTATAGCATCAGAGAGCAAAATGATGCTTTAACCAGCTTGTTACCATAAATGTTCTATGACCACAATAGACTATCTACAAAATATTTGCCATTTGATCCATTTGTAGGACTTGCATTGAACTAGAAAACCAGTGGAAGGGGAATAAACCCCTCTACTGATTCCTAGAATGCACATTATAAATATAGCAGGACAATTTCAACAGATTTTGATATTTATTATCTCTACAAAATTCTCCTCTGAGCACCCTTGCGGGGTGACTCCCCTCTTTATATCCCTTGCAGATTACATAAACCCACTGTACTGAACATACTAAAGATCCCTAGACATAATAACAGCAGTCTGAAGAGTTTAAAATAATAATATAAACTATGAAAACAAAACAATGCTGCTTAAAATACAAATTTTTAAAAAAAGTATTTTTATGTTATGGTTTTTTGTCTTTTGGTTTTATGTCCTGAGAAACTGTGTTCAAAAATATTTCTATGCATGCCCATCAGTGAGAATTTTCCTTTATTAAAAAAAAAATTAGGAAATTTTTGCATGAAACAAAGATATGAGAACTTAGAAAAACTTAAACACTTGGAGATACAGAGACAGAAGAGCTGGCTACAGCAACCACAAAACATAAATAATGTTTGCAATCTTAATTATACTCCTACTTTCTCATATCACCAAACCCCTTCCATCTTCTGGGGCAATAGCCACCTACTCCCTCTAAATCACTCTGGTGAAGCCTGCAAATGCTATCTAACATTTGTTTGGTGTTACACAAACATATGCAAATCCTTATCCATATGTATGAACACACAGACACAGCTCCAGAACAAAACTCCAATCCCTCCATCGGGGTCGGTGTCCTCACACTCACAGCTCCCATGCCAAAGAGTCTAATTGAAATGTGCATTACAGTGAGTGGGAAAGGGCAGGGGGAAGGCACATCAGTAATAATAATATTGTCACAGAGGTGAGTTACAGGCATGGGAGCTGCACAGTTCAGCCATTTGTCTCTTCAGTTCATAGATTCTTACATCTCCTCTACATTTTCTTGCCCATATCCAAAGCATGGGTCAAGGTTTGCTCCAGCAAATGGCAGTTCTAATGTTTGTTGTTTAATGTTCTTCGCATTTAAACAATCTCAAATTGACTGCCTGGCTACTGCTACAACCAATTTGTCTTACAACAGAATCACAACTATTTTCATAACTTCTTTTCCCTCATTCCTCTAAATAAGCTGGGTTTTGTCAGACAGACTCGCACCTGTGTGTGCTTGGGAATTTGCTTTGGTTCCACCAAAGTGTGCTTTTATTCCCTGAGTTGAGATGCAACAATGGTTCAATGTGTTTTCTTTGCCTCCTCACTCATCCAAGTCATTCTCATTCACCCATGAAATAGTTTCTGGACTCATGACCTGCCAACATCTAAAGAACCCATGAGGCTTCAGTGGAGACACCTCCTGGTTTGTTAAGCTGTAAATGAAGTCCCTCAAAATACCTAAATTAAATTCTCTCCTCTGCTTTGTTTCTCCTATTTCTCTACTTCAGTGCTGCCCCACATTTTTGGACCATTCAGCCTTCAGTCTCTCCTGCCATAGAGGAGCAACACAAAGACTTATTTTGAACACTGAGCTTGAATGCTGTGCAATGACAGATACACATGAATATCAATTAAATCTGGAAGGAAAAAAAAAAAGGAACATTTCACAAGCCTGGGAAAATATTATTAAAAGGTTGAAATTCTATGTATTCTTTCTTTTTTTTCAGTGATTTAGAACAGTGATTAGTACCACAACTAATTGTATTTGTGCAAACACAATAAAAGGAATTGAAACAGAAAACGTTGCAAACTAAATGAAATAATGGCATCAGTCATCTCTGAAATCATTATTGCACTTGAGAAACATAATAATATTCAAGTGTATGAGACTTTCCTGGAAATTTCCCACACACTTTTTAAAGACATCTGTTCAAAGCAGAAATGTGGGGTAAATTTCTGGAGAGGGAAAAAAAACCCCAGCAATAACAACAAAAAAAGCTGAATCTTCCTGATTTCCCTTATAGATTACACAGTTCAGAGCAATTTCTCTGGGGCATTGTGTGACCTTTTCTGCTTGTATGAATCCCTCTGAGGCTCTGGGCACTCCAACAGAAGACCTGAATCAGCTCTGTGAAGCTTTTCATGAGGAACAGAAATGGACTTTTAGCCTGGCTTTCTGTGTCTACAGACACAGACCCACATTTAACTCATTTGTCCCACTTAAATCGAGCTCTGGTTATAAAGGGACATCCCCCACCACCCACAATAACATGTTGCTTAATGCACCATGAACAAATTTCCTTTCTCTGCTGATACCAGGATACCATATTGCACTGATCAAAACCCCATTAAACACTGCCACATTTGCAAACAGAGGCAAGAATTTAATTTAAATGTCATTTTAAATTTCCACTATTAGACTTCATCGCTGTTACTACCTTCATTTTTTTCCCTTATTCCAAGATACTGAATATCTTTATGCTCACAGATTTTAATTTTAATTGCACACTCAACTATCCCAAATTATTAGGCAGTGTACCAAGGCAGCAGCAAATTGGCATTATATGGATTTCTCCATATGCTAAACAGGTTAAACTATATCACCCATATGTTAAATTCCTCTCTGCTGTGAGTAAACCCAATGAATGATCTTTGTATCTCTGTAACAGACTGAAGAACTTCAGCAGATCTTGAGGAAGCAGCTCCCATTCCTAAATCAGTTTCATTGGACACAGTTTTGTCCTAAGATTATAAATATTATATCACTAGACACATATATTCATATAACTTTTGTCTCAAACTAAACTGTTTCCACCAGTCCCATCAAATTCTTGAAGCTTTCTCACAATATCAGTACCTGTAAATTTACGGATTTTCTTCCCTGCTGTTTTCCAATATAGTATTTCTCCATATCAATAACTTTCTGCTTTAAATCATTCTGAGTCAATCCTGCCTCTATTTTCTTTCTTCTCTCGTTACTCACCATCTCGACCTCAACAAATTCACGGGCACTATTTTCCTGCCTTTCAAATCCAGCTGTAATTCCTGACTCTCCATTTATAAGCTGTCCTTTAACCCAGCCTTTCACAAAGAGCCAAGGAGCCTTAACCAGCTTGGCTTATTCTGTCCATAGATATGTCTGAGATTCACAGGAGAAAGGTTTACAAGTGCTGTCAGTTGTTCCCGCTTTAAAATTGCCAATTTACAGGTCCAGTAAAGTTTTGTCCAGTCCCAGCTGCGAAATTCCATTCTGTCCAGAAGATCTGGCCTGATTTGTGAACAAAAATATGGGACATAGAACGGGGAGCTTAGAGAGAAAGTACTGAGGGACTTGTAACCCAGAAAGTAGGAAGCTCATGCCTTGATAACACATTAATCTGCAGGGTAAGATGGTTTTTTGGGAAGTGGTGGTGCCAAAACTCCCCTCAGCCAAGACTTCCCCATGTCTGTGACACAGGTAGGACCAGGCGAACAAAATGTGGTACAGAGATTTATTCCTTTATCTGCAACTCATGAGACATGGTGCAAATTGACGCACATTCTGCATTAACTGTACCTAGGGATATACAGATCCCAAAGGTATTGGGATTGCCTTTGGGATTTCTCCTGCAAGTGCTTCCTGATGCTCAGGTGCAGAAAATATACCACTTCCAACCCGTGTGGCCGTTGGCATGTGGCCATCTCCCTAAAACAAAGCAGGACTCACACCCCACAGGAGGGAGTAGCAGCAAGATTAAATAAGACCATAATTACTAATAGAGATGATAGATTTTACCACATTGGGGGAAAAAAATCCCCTAAGCATTTAACAGGGGATGTGAGATTTGAAGCTGCACTGAGGGAAATTTCATATTATACTGAGCGTTTAAAAACCGTAACGTGAGCCAGCGAGATAATTCTGCAGAGATTTTAAGCCTCTGATGTCAAAAGGATTGAGCAGAACAGCTCTGAGTGTCCACCTGCTGCCAGCCCTTTCCAGAATCCATGGTGGAAATGTCTGCCTGGAAAACAGCACGACTCATCTGGTCCACCAAGGGCTGGTGAGATGGGGCACATGAATGCCTGCGTGTCAGGACAGTGAGCCCACGGGTGACAGCCAACCTCCTCTGAGAGGTTACAGCAAGACAAAACCTGAGATAAGAACAAAACAGAATGAGAAATACAAAAGGATAAGCCAGCTCTGGACAGGCTGTTCTTTTTTCTCTACGTGCCTCACACAGGTATTATGACCTCGTGGGCATGAAAACCAAGTCACCGTGTGGGGGTGAGCTGAGCACGATGAGCTTTGTGCAAGAAGCTAGGGAAGAAAAGGGTTGGATGCCCGGGGTGCCTGTTTGTGACTTCTGAAGCACAACATCTCTGCCTCAGCATAGGATTCCTGTGTGCTGCTTGTTATGTTAGTTTAGTCTCTGCCTACCTTCTCTATCCATTTATAAGCAGGAATATTTCAAACAGGTGTTTCGAAGATAAATGATATAAAGGGAAATATTGGAAGTGCAAAAATACTATTGTACTGGAAGCTGTAGATGTACTTTAGATATCTAGAAGTGTCTACAGTACTGGACAGGTGTCAAATAAATTAAAAGAAATAATATAATAGATTATTCCACATGAGCCAAAGTTTCATGGAAATGGTGTTTAGATAACAAAAAAATCGTATCAGCTTGTCATTTGTTGTGTGTGTGTGGGCTGGTACATAACCATCCCAGTAAACCAAACCAAACCTCCTTTAGTATATTCCCAGGAGAATAACATTACCGAGAAAAACAATAACAGAAGCTTTAGTTCAACTCAGCAAACAGAAACTGCCAAGAAGTCAAATATAGTCAAATTTATTCTGCACGTGTGATGGACACTTACTAACAGGAATGACAGTGAGGTCTTACAGTTTAAGGCAGGCAAATATACATGTAACTAAATGCATATATTATATTTCAGGGCTTCACTGAAATAGTTAATGCCTTTGAGAGTCCTCAGGGGCACAGCTGTCTGGCTCCATCAATTTTTACACATAATTCAGGTTATCAGTAATTCAAACGTTATGCTGAGCTCATAGACACAGGGTATATGAATGTAGTAAGTCTTCTCACAGAAACTCTACAGCTAGAAATGAGGAGCTGCATTTACTTCCATAGTAGAGTCTTATTTCATATTAAAATAAAATTTAAGAAAATACATAATTTAGCATAAAGTGATTTGTGCGTTTAATTGAATGCTTACAATTCTCAAGCTCTATGGGAAAGGCTGTCACACAATGAAATGGTGAAGTTGGGGGCTGTAGTTGTGCAGGCATACCTGGCATCAAAGCAAAGGTGAAGAAAATCCCTTTTATTGCAAGTCCTTGCAAGTTTTCTTAATTAAATTATAGACTTTATTTGTATTCTACAGAATTTCTGGGCAGGCAGAGGAATGAAGCATGTTTTACATTTCTTATGCACTTTATCTAAATGCTCTTTCCTTCTCATTGCAGGACTCCAAATGCCCAGCTCGGCCCTAGAATGAGGACAGAATCTATTTTGTTCTTTGTGTGTCCTGCCCATGAGCCTCAGATGATACTGAAGCTCAATCAGATAGCTTCAACTCAGGCAAAAACTGAGAGGAGAAAAGGAAATCTCGCTGTAGATGAGTTCTTCCATCATCACTGTTTGATGCAGATATTTCCTTCTTTTACACAGTTTCATTAACATAATATAATTATCCATGTCATATAATGATTTTATTACCTAAAAGCAATTCACTTAGAGATGACATGGAAAGGTTTTTTTCTGAGTCCATCAATGTTTCATACTGTCATTAATGACCTGGGTGATAGAACATGGAATATGCTTATTAAATTTGGAGGTGACACCAAGCTGAGAAGCACTGAAAGTACTCAGGAGGGTCAGATATAAACTCAAAATGATTCTGACAAATTGCAATTATGTCCTCAAAAAGCAAAGCAAAGAAAAGAAGAGATGCTGTCCAACAGAGTCATGTGCAAGATGCTCACTCAGTCAGGAATAACCAGCTATGAAATCCAGAATGAGGAGTAACCATAGAAAACCTGCAGAAAAAGCTCCAGGGGCTGAAGGTGAGTCACCAGTGTCACCCAGCTGCGGGAAAGGCAAGCGCTGGTCTCCGGCAGGGAATTCCAAGGGCAGCCAGGGAGAGGCTGCCCTCAGAATTAGCAAGGTCTCAGCTTGAACACCTTGGGATTTGCTTTGTCACTGTGCATAAAGAAAACGTGGACTGTTTAGAACGGATCCAAAATAGGTCAAAAGCAGTTGCCAAAGATCGGTGTAAGATCCACCAGTAGTGGAAGTTTGGGTGCACTGGGCTTGTTACACTCTCAGAATCTGAAAAGTGAAGCACTGGAATAGATCACAGAATCACAGAATATCCTTAGTTGATACAAATCATCAAATCCAACTCCTGGCCTTGCATGGGACACCCCAACAACCCCACCATGTCCCTGAGAGCATTGCCCAACCACTCCTCGAATTCTGGCAGATCTGGCGGTGTGGCCACTGCCCTGGGGAGCCTGTTCCAGTGCCCAGCCACCCTCTGGGGGAAGAACCTTTTCCTTGAGAAGAATTCAGTTCTGGAGCTCACAGGAGGAGCTGATGTGTCAGGACTGACCAAACTCATACTGCCTTAGAGCAAAGAGATGGACCAGGTGATTCCTTAAATCCACTGCCCTTCAATGCACGAAGGTTTATGTTGCAATGACTTGCCCAGCTATAACTGATAGAAAGATTTCTGTTAAACAGAGCAGAGGAGCTTTTTAACTCTTATTCATAGGGGTTTATATTTCTTTAAGAAGACTGGGTTAGATGGGAACCTCCAAGTAAAACATTATTTATAAGGAGGCAGCAAAATACTGTCAGGGCTGAGACTCAAAGTTTTAAAGGTACTTCAGGTATCCCCATCCCATGAGTTTAGTGAGAATCCATTTCAGCTCCAGAGGATCTTTAGATCAGAACACACGTTCTTAAATTCTATCTATTTGCCATGTTCTTAAAAAGAAAAAAAACACTGCAGTCAAACTATTTTAGATTTCAAGTAAAAAGATTTAAAACAAAATAAAATAAAATACCCCCTAAATTAAGCTCCTCTGTTCTACACGATCACTAGTGGTTAAAGTGGGAACTGAACAGAGAAAGTTAAAGCAAAAGGTGATGTCTTATATCTTGACTAAAACTCTGTATTTTTTTTTTCCTTAGGGATTAAGTGCAATGTTGGAGAAATGAATCTTAGGGACACGGTTTAGTAGTGGCCTTGGCTCATGATCATAAAGATCCTTTCCAAACCAAATGATCCTGTGATTCTACACATACTGTGCCTATAAATATTTTTCTATTTCTTGATATTTTGATTAAGCTGACTGAATTACACATTTGATATGAGGGTGTTTTTTTCTTCCTACTATATGAAATGTTGTTTCAGCCCTGTAATCTGTCAAGAAAAACTTAACTATACACAGAATTTACTCAGTTAGCTTTGCCATGATGTTATCTAAAGTGGTATGCTCTAAAATTCAAATAAAAAATGAACATATTGCAAGAAAGTAAATATATTTTTACAGTCTGCTGTAGTTGCTAAACTGGTCTATTCTGTTTTGCAGAGAAACATCTGGAAAATCTACTTCAGAATGAAAAGTAAGGAGTGTGATATATGGTATATAGCAAAAGTAGATGATGTTTTTTTCCAATTCCTGCAGTTGTTAGGCTAGAAATAAACCATGGGAATGGTTATAGGGAAAATTTCCCTATATATACATAAATAATTGTTTATATTTAATATTGTGCTACAGATATAGCAGTTAAAGTGCAATATCCATCGTAACATCCACCATTTGCTTCAGATTTTGATGGCACCTCTTAGGTAATGTTGCATTTGAAATCTCTGAAGAGAGCACTCAGGGAAAATCCAGTCAGCAAGAAAAAATGAGAATGTGAATGTGCTTGTGAGCCATCCAAGTAATGCACTGGAAGACTGTCCTTGACAAGCACAAAGAAAAGCCAAACACCTGTCTGCCTATTACCCATTACCACCTCTTTTTAATATCAAGTAGCTTTGCATTGCAACAGATACTTCAGCCTGTAAAACACTGAAAGGGGACAAATATTTTTAAACTACTAGATTTTATAAACTTCACACACAATCACATTTAAAAAAAAAAAAAAAAGACAGAAATGGGAAAAGTAGCAATTTGGGGTTGGGCTCATAAAATCAAAGTTTTTTCTAAATCAGTATTTTATCATATCATCAACATGAACACATTTCACAGACTGCCCAGTTTTGTGTGGGAGAGAGTAAATTTTCTAGAGTTTTGGATTTAGGATGTGAATAGTGTTGATAACACACTGATGTTTTAGTTGTTGCTGAGTAGAGCTTGCTCTAAATCAAGCACTTTTCAGTGTCCCACCCTCTGCCAGTGAGCAGGTACACAAAAAGCTGGGAGAGAGCAAGGCTGGACAGCTGAGCTGAACTGGCCAAAGAGATATTCCACACCACAGAACATCATGCCCAGTATAGAAACTGGGGGCAGTTGGCTGGGAGGGGCTGGTCAGTGCTCAGGATCAGACTGGGAATAAGTCAGTGTGTGGTGAGCAACTGCATTGTGCATTGCTTGCTTTGTGTATATTCTTCTTATTATAATTATATTATCTTCCTTTGCTTTCCTGTCTTTATCTCAATGCACAAAGTTCATTTTTCCCCCAGTTCTCTTTCCCATCCCAGCAGGGGCAGGGAAGGAGAGACCATGAGTGGTTGTGGGATGCTCAGTTGCTGGCTGGGGTTAAACCACAACAGCCCTTTTGTGACTGTTTTTCCTTCCAGCTCATGTTCCTGTGCCTCCAGGGTCAAGGGAGATTTTCCACCCTGCTCTCTCAAGTCCTCTCCTTGGTCACACAGTTAAAACCACAGGGCAGCCTATGTTGTGTACATTTATCCTCTCTCTTAAGCAGAATCCACACAGGTAGGGAGTAAATCCAAACCACGACAGGGTGGTAAAACACTGGGACAGGTTTCCCAGAAAACCTGTGGCTGCCCCATCCCTGGAAACATTCAAGGTCAGGCTAGATGGGGCTCTGAGCAAACTCATCTAGCGGAAGGTGTCCTTGCCCATGGCAGGGGGTTTAGACTAAATGACTTTTAAAGGTCCCTTTCAACCCAAACCATTCTATGATTCTATGATATGCAGTGACAAACAATTATTGGATTACTCACGATCGAGGAATGGTATTTCCACACTATCCCTCTCATAAATACTCCGCTCACATCAGTGAGTTGTAGGATTTAAGTGGCTTTTACTAGTAGGAACACCACTGAAGTTGGCTTGATGCTCTGTTGTGCTCCATATTTTAACAGGAAATAACTTGCAACCACTTTCCCCAATGCGTGAGACCTTCAGGATACATTTCTAAACCACGTCTTCACTGATGCACGTGGCAATTCAATGGGTTTTTGGCAGAGAAAAAGACACAGTTTTATAGTTTGGGTGTGGGGGAAGACCCACAAATGCATGCTCTGCACTCCCTAATAGCAGCACAAGGTCTTTTCAATACTGGAATAGAATTTTTGATGAAGTGCCTGGTGGCGAATTTGAAGTAGTTGCCTGGGGGCCCCAGTGAGACATAATTCATTCCAGGAGCTAGAACAAATCCAGCCTCTGCATCCATTCCTCTAAAGTCATTATTGACCCAAGGGAAAATGCTCGCCTTAAGCAAGTTTTAATAAAGACTCTGGTGGAGCAGTTTCTGTAGCACTAAATGCGATAATGAGAAACAAGCCACTTAGCTGCAACAGACCCAGGACCTGTATATATAACCCAAAAGTCAGTTTTCTGAGGTTCTTGGGATTCCTTCCAGAGATGAAACAGGCATCCAGAAGAGATTTAATTACCTTGCTCACTAATTTGTTACATAAAAATCAGTCAGGCTTAAACGGACCAATATTCTGCTTGTCCTATATGAGTGTAATTTATTTTAATACTGTTTCTGTGAAGTAAAAATATCCATGGACTAATCAAGTTTGGGTTGAAAATCAAGTTTTTTACTAAACCAATAAAAGTGTGAACATCTAAATCTGGCCTTAAACATTGCTATGATATAGACCTTTTTTTCAGTTTATTTTAAACAACAAATGTTTGTACTGTGACCATATGACCTAGCATGAAATGGGAAAAGTGATCCTACAGACTCTGGCAGATTGAAAGTTTCTTATGGAATTACTGAAAAATCTCCATGGATGAAGCAGGTAAACAACAAAATGTGATAAGTAGCACATGTTCTTTTGAAGTTAGATTTTATTTATTCAGAAAAGAAAAATAACTGTCCCTCACTTGGCCCCTCTTTAACCATCAACCTCAAAATAAAACCTTGGTAGACACAGTGGAAGTGATTTGAAAATTAAACTACAGTCTTGATACAGAGAGATAGAGAAAGGACCCTCTGTGTGACTGTTATGATCCTTAGTCTCCAGCCCAGGCAGAGCAAGCACAACCTTTTGTGCCTGTGGTTGATGTCTGGCATTCACTCACAGAGAGATGCTTTGTTTTATGGCTTCAAATTGTACAGGCAAGTATTGAAGTTGAGAAAGTCAGCGGAGGAAAATGCAGAAATAGACTCCTCTGCACTGATGCTTTGGTAATACAATTGATGGGATGGAATAAAAGCACAAAGAAGAGGCTGAACACAGCAGTGCTTTGAGCAGGAGGGGGATTGGAGAATATTCTCATGGCTAATGCCACGCAGTGGTCCTACCCCTGCCCTCACCCAAGACAAGCTGTATGCAGGTACATCATTACCAAATTCACAAAGAAATATAATTTACAAGTTTGATTAAGTATTTACCGTCCACAGCAAAAATAAATACTTTAGCATTAACCACTGCTAGGTATGGACTATACATTTTACAGCCAAACCATCAAACTTAAAGCCAGCCAACTCACCCCTTTATCTCACATAAAAAGAAGTTTGGGGTACTAACACTTTTTATGAAAACTCCTAAAATACTTTTTTAAAGTTATGGGGGAATCAGTGTGTGCTTTATGACCCAGGAGGATTGGCGCTTGCAGGCCTTTTATTTTTTTTTCCTTTCTTTCTCTTTGGTACTGTTTGAGTAGAAATCAGATACTATGTGGTGATTTCAATAAAAGTAATATTGACTCACGTTTCTGTGAAACTCGTAGCTATTTATACAGAAAAGATGCCGGGGAGGGGGGTTGGGGGCACGGAAAATATTGCTGGTTTGAATGGAGATTAAATGTCAAGAAGACTGGAGTTGCCATCTACTGGAGTGTGCAACGAATGACAACTGCCATGCAAAACCCCTGAAATTAAAGCATTAGTCACAGTAACAGTCCAGGTACATCACATACAGCTCCATAACTAAAAAAAAAAAAAAAAAAAAAAAAAAAGAAATAAAAAAAAAGAAATAATGTAAAATAAATCTCCAAAGACAAAGAATTATTCTCCTCTCAGCTTCTGAGGAGTTGGAAGATGTACAAGGAGGCTGTGTCAAAGCAATCTTATTTGCCTGTGTCTTTTATCCACATTCAGCAATAGATTATATTTATCACTTCTCATCAGAACACTGATAATTGCACTTGCCAGCTTCAAAAGCACAAAACAATGTCAATCTGAAAAGGAGAGAATGGTAAAGTCTTCAAATAGGAGCCTCTAACCACCACTGCATTTTTAAACCACCATAAGATAATATTAGAGAATATTTTCATTTGATGAAACACAGAAAAACATAAAAATCTTCTTAGAGCTGCTTATCATCAAAGATAGTTACTCCATATTCATTTTGCTGTTCAAATAATGTGTAATAAATTCATACAAGAAGAGAAGTATTCAAGTATTTACTCTTGTGCTTGTAGATGATCCAAAGTAGAATTTTTATTTCCTACATACAGGTCTTGCAAAAGACCGATTATTCAGATAAGAAAGTTAATAGACTAAGTGTTTACTGCTGGACAGACAGACAAACCAGATCTCCTCAGGGCAGTTCAGCGGAAAAAATAAAGCAAAAATGTCCATAAAGTGCTGTGAATGAAATGCCCCCAAATTAGGAGGAGACATGATGTTGATGATAAGTACAGCCTGGAAATTCAGGGTATTTGCAGAGATGAGCAGATCCTGTCCCACCTCAGAAGACCAAAACTATACATTGGGGTTTTTTGAAAGCAGTTCAGTATTTTCTCATATTTAGTGAAGATGTTTATTAGTTTCCTACTAAATGGAGAGTGTGAAGTGACTGGACAGAAGTATCTGACGTGTGAACTCTGTTATTATGATTAATGGAGTTCATACATAAAGGGTTATTGCTCTGGAAAACGTCAGATTGAATAATTACTGGAATTACTCCCAAAGGGCTTCAGAAAATGTTCTTCCCAGTTTCGAGTCACGTTCTTATCACATTTTTCTTTTGACTAGAGGGTGATATTTAATTGCAGTTTTAAGTAAAACAAGTACTGTAAGCAATTCATTAAACATTATGAAAAATGATGTATTTCTCTAACAGTCCTTGAAAGTAGCTTTTACTTTTTACCCTCCTCTCTAGGCTATATAGCAAAATCAAATCAATAAATAAAATGGCTTAGTTCTGCTTCTAAAACAAAGAAGCACCTTCTCTCTGTTTTCCATGCATCAGGTTAGGCATAGAATATCCTAGAATTGATATATTGGAATGTTACTGGCAATATTATTAAGATAAGTAGGAACAGATGATAGCATTATTTGGTCTCTTGGATTTCTTAAATTTAATCAGTATTTAATGGATACAATGGTGCCAGCAAATCCAGACAGTCAGAGAACACAGCTCAAAAGACTCTGAGCTGAATGTATTTCAGGGAAGCATCCCAAGGTCAGCATTGCTTTGCAGTGCTGCAGATGCATCCAGCAGGCTCAAGGTTCTGCAGAGTGAGGGCCAAGGAAAAGCACTGATGTATCAAAGGAGAAATGCTTTGACAACTGCCATCAACATGATTTTCTCCAGGCTGAAGGTAAAGAAGCCAATACCACCCAACTTCACCCCACTGGCAATAAGGAAGTTTTTCCCAGTATATTTTAGTGTCTTCTGCTGCTCTATTGCCTTCATGTCCCTCGTGGGGCACAAGAACAGCTACAGGTGATTTCTGCTGACCAAATGTCAGTGCAGGGTCCACGCTCAGCTGGCAAAACAGGCTGCAGGAAGGCAGAGGGACCAAACCTCAGCTGGACAGAAACAGATCTGGGAGCACTGCAGGACAGTCATTCTTGTCCAACAGTTGATGTCTTGAACATCAGAACTGTGCTGATTATCACCATATTCATTATGGTTGGAGCCCCTCTGCTCTGGAGCCAGGCTGGGAGAGCTGGGGATGTTCAACCTGGAGAAGAGAAGGCTCCAGGAAGACCTTAGAGCCACTTCCAGTGCCTGAAAGGGCTCCAAGAGAGCTGGAGAGGGACTTGGGACAAGAGCCTGGAGTGACAGGACAAACAGGAATGGTTTCCCACTGCCAGTGGGCAAGGTTAGATTAGGTATTAGGAAGAAATTTTTGGCTGTGAGGGTGGTGAGGCCCTGGCACATGTTGCCCAGAGAGGCTGTGGCTGCTCCATCCTTGGAAGTGTTCAAGGCCAGCCTGGATGGTGCCCTGAGTAACCTGGTCTAGTGGAAGGTGTCCCTGCCCAGGGACGGGGCTGGAACTGGATGGTCTTTAAGGTCCCTTTCAACCCAAACCATTCTATGATGCTCTGATCAGTACATAGTGAAAGATAGCCCCGGATGGGCATAATGCAGGGACATAGGAACAGACAATCCCTGAAATTAGGAGCTGGAAACAGAAAAACAAAAGGAAAAAAAAAGAAAAAAATACCCTCAAAAAGCAACCCTAGAAGTAGGAAGAACAAGGGCACAAAATAAGCAAAAAAAATGAGATACAATTAGAAGAAGCAAAGTGAGGATCTGGACCCTAGTATTGCTTCCAGGATTGACTTCTTTCATATTTGGGAGTCATTATTGTAAATTGCTTATCACCTTTTGTCCCCTACTGCCAAGGGTCCCCGTTGAGCAATGTACACATGGCAACACCAGTAAAGATTCTGGGGACTGAAGGAGGATGTTGGGGCAGATTTGGGAGCAGCTTCTCTGCCCAACATCCACAGGACTGGGAGGGAAGGGAACTCAACGGGTTTACAACACACTGAGGGACACAAATCCTCAGCCAGCATCCAAAGGGTGCACCAAGGAGGTGGGTAGCTTGGGATTTTCACTCCAATGGTTTCCCAAATTGTCAGAATTGCTGACAGGAACATTACTGATGTAATCATGAAAAATGGTTATTCATCCACAGCCACGCGTACATTACACAGCATCCACTTAAACACATAAACACCTTTTCATAGACAAAAATCTCTGAATAATGGAGAAAGAACTACCATACATCTTCAGCCACAGGCATTTCACAGATAGTGACCTTCGGTTTTGATTTAGAGGCTCTAACTAAAAAAGCTTGGCTCTACACCAAATCTGAAGAAGAAAATCAAACACATTCTTGTCAAATTATAATTAATTTGCACTACAAAAAAAGAGCAGAAGTAAGCCAAGCATTCTTTAAAAATGGTCTCTAGAATTCAAAACACTCAGTAAAATGTCCTATCTCTCGAAAAAGAGGATGATATTTTCCTGTCTTTTCAAGTTGATTACGCATCTTTCCACTCATTTAAAATATAAATTGAGTCTTAAGAAGCAATAAGCTCTTCATTTTACAGGAATATTAAAGCTTCAAAATTACAACAGTAGCAGAGGAAATAGGATTCTAAAACACGGCTGAAGTAAACCCTAAAGCTTTGTTACTATTTGCCCCTCCAATCTGCTGTTTCACCTTTAAAAACATATAGAATGTGAGGGTAATTATGATTCATACTATTGTATGAATGTTGAGGATGTAGTTGGCATATTCATTCCAAAACTTTGCAGGTAAATTCAGGATCTTTGGATATGTTATAAAAATTTGCAATACCTTTCATCATATTTATTAAGACTAAAGGAGCAACACAAAACTTTTGATTGCCTTGTATGTTTCTTCCTTATAGGACATAAAAAGCCTTTCAAACACATTGGAACAAAAGCAAAGAAGAGCCAGGAATGATTACTTCAAAGGCTGCCATTGGATCTCACAACGTTAAATTAGCTGTTGAGCAAAGCTGGGTTTCTAAGATTACACATAACCACACACAAACCTCCTCCACCATATGAAACTGTTCAGTAAGGTCTCAGTATTTTTAAGTTGGTTTAAAAAAAGAAGGTTAGGTTATTGTCTTTTTTTTTTTTAGAATGCATGACTATCTTTTGTTATGCCTTTAAATATGTCCTTCTGAGACTCCTGACCCATGATTATTTCTCTTAGACATTACATCAGTTGCAAATAAAACGTAATGAAACCATAAATATTTCAGGTAGTCAAGAAACTGCCGTCTTTAAACTTGCAAAAATCACAATGACTTCTATCTGAAATATGAGTCTTCAACCTGGTTTCTTCTTTATTAATTCTGTGTATGAGCTAATGATCCAGTCCCTCTAATCTCCCTATAAGATGCAATACACATGGAACCAGGATTTCAGCACATTTCATCCCGAGTTTTCCCTTCAGATTATGGATATCATCAGAGCAGAAGCAGGAAAACATAAAAATCCTGTCTTCTCTATCTGCCAAAATTCACCAAGAAGCAACGTAACAGAGACTAACACAGTCTGCCAAAGATGAGATTGCCTGTCTGCTATAGGTGCTCTGCTACAATCTGACATCCATTTCCATGACTACACGACAGCTGATATTGGTCAGGTCCTCCGTAAATCCAGGAGTCAGATCTAAGAGCATTCCAAATTACATTATTTACAGGTAACATTTTCCAAAAGCAGAGTTTCTCTGTAAAACAACTCCTTTGCATGTAGTGATAGGACAAGGGGAAATGACTTCAAACTGAAAGAGAAGAGGTTTAGATCAGCTATTAGGATGAAATTCTTCCCTGTGAGGGTGGGAGGCCCTGGCAAAGATTGCCCAGAGAAGCTGTGGCTGCCCCATCCCTGGAAGTGTCCCAGGTCAGGTTGGATGGGGCTTGGAGAAACCTGGTCTAGTGGAAGGTGTCCCTGCCTGTGGTGGGTTTGGAATGAGATGGTCTTTAAGGTTTCTTCCAACTCAAATCATTCTATGACTTTATGATTCTATTTTTCTCTGGAGTAAATTTAAATGATATCCTATGTGATGGGCAAGGACTCAAAAAAAGCCTTTATTCTATTTCAAAATACTAGCACTGACTTTATCACCAAGCCATACTTCTTGAAATAATGTATACACAAAGGGCAGCAAAAAAGTTTTTTGTCTTTTTTGATCGTGCTTTAAAATACACTTTGAAAAGAGCAGGAAAAAAATGGATTGTCTAATGCTGAGGAGGACAGATTTTCTGCTCTGGGAAAGTCTTCCAAGAGTAATTCATCCATTTGTAAAAAGACTTTACAGAAGAGCGCCAGGATCAGCTTTTAACTTGTTCATCATAGCTTTCAATAATTGATTTCATAACTTCCTCTCAATTTTCTCTACTTCCTGAACTTTGGAAATCTAAAAAATGTTTACTGACACTAAAGTTTTGTCATTGCTTAAGAAGAAAGAACAGTTTTGCTTCAGAAGGGCTGTCCCAACATAAGACAAGTGCCTTTTATGCAGCACAGCATCCCCAGGTGAGACTGGTCAACTTCCCGAGCAACACAAGTTATTCTGGAGAAGAACACAAAATTCTGGCATGTCAAAATTCTGAACATGTGATGAGTTTAGGAACACAACCAGTTTAGTTACAGGGGAGATTTTGCCCAGTCCTAATCAGCCCTGCTATTCTGTCACTTTGTGGTGCATTCATGGTTGAACCATCACCAGCCTCTCTCAGACTGATCATTTTGAGGTAAATACATCAAGATGAAATGACCAGCCAACCTGAGATGCAATGGTGTCAATAGCCACCTTGGAGCAGATACATCCATGCAAGAGCAGAATCCTTTCAGTGGGAACAAGTCTTGAAGCACAGAAAAAAGACCATTTAGCACTAGAGTTTATATAAGAAAATAATCCTTACAGATGAACCAGCAACAGTAGTAGAGGGCAAGGTAGATGTTTTCGAGTGTGTGGATGAGCTCTGGCCCTCTTTGCTCTTAAGCTAATTGGAAATTAATTACAGTTCATTCACTGGCACCTCCAGAAATGCTTGGGAAGGACTTGAGACAAACCTTTCTGGAGTGTCTTGCTTAGCACTTCTGAAGGTGGAATTAATTGATTTCCAGTTAAATATGACTAACTAAAACCTATACAATTGCTAATTGTTGCACTCCACGTGTGCTCCCTCCAAGACGTCCCAAGACATTGTTAGAGATATAAATTAGCAACAGTTAATCAAAACACAAGGTTTAAATTTTCACTTTCCCTGTCAACCAGAAGTTCCACCAACCTGGTCACTTGATGGTAACACATCAATCTTTGCTTAACCAGGATGTTGCACGATCTTCACCAATGTGTTGATTAATCACAAAGGGATAGTTTTATTTGTTGTCTTTTTTCCATTACACCTGGACATTCAGAACCAGTAACACTGTCTAGAGTTTTGACAGCACGTCCAGAAATCCATAGGCAAGTTCACTTAAGAGAGTCAGTAACTCTTTAGATTATTCAAGCAGTTTAAGACTAATGAACAGGGGAGAGATACTTCATCTTACAACTGACATATTTTCCTAAAAATTGACATTTCTGCACTGCATTGACAATGCTACACATAGGTCTCTTGTGTGAGTGACTTTATAGATAGGCACAACCAGCTGGGACTGAATGTGGACAATGAGGATGGAACAGCTGCAATGAGACAGAAAAGTGTTTAGCACCTTGTCCAAAACAATAACATAATTTACAGAAGAATATCTATTATTTAAAGTTGGTAACAAATCCAGTGTGTCTGTTAGGCACTACAAGAATTTAAGGACGTATGGAGTCACCAGGAGTATTTTGGTCAAAATCTTGCAAAATATAATGCATTTTTATATCTACTAAAAGAGGTATGTTGTACAGGAGCTGGTTTTCTTATCAGCTGAAATCCTAAATTCTATACAGAAGGGGCAGACAATAAATGTCCAGGTTGACCAAGACAGAAACACCAGAGGAATAACAGATTGCTCTACTTTGAGTCACGTCTTTTTCTTCCCTTTTCTGTTTTTAAATGTTTCCTTTATACAAAATGCCATGGTTCAGCACCCTTGAAAATTAAAGACTACCAAAGATCAAGGTTTGAGTCCTTCCATTCATGAAAGGAAATTAAAATCACCACTAAAAGTCCCACTTTTTATTACTCTGATATAAACCACTCAGAAAGTACCAGAAGGAAGAACTATACCCAGTATTTAATACATTGTTCTGACTTATTGTATTTTGTTAGTGAATTTATTAAAAGATGTATATATGCAGAGTTAGACATCAGTGGCCAGATTCTGATCTTACTCACTCTGTCCCAACCCCCTCTGTCCTGGATTGCAAGTAAGTCAAGGTAAATACCTAAGTACAAACAGTAATGGAATATAAAAGGAATTAGTAAGAATGAAATTATTCTGAGGCCAGTTAAATCCCATGGGACACTTGATGGTTGGACTGGATGATCTTAGAGGTCTTTTCCAATGTTACTGATTCTATGATTCAATGTTTAATCTGAACTCAATATTAAAAACGCGTAGACCAAATACACTGAAAGATGTTTTCCTTTTTCAGCCTGAACAATTCTAACAGTCACTGCAGGGTGTTGCCAGTGGACTACACTTGTCATGACTACAAGAAGTAGCTTCCCACTTAAACTTTCTAAAACTTTATCCATGTTGTTCTTCTGCAACCTACTTCACATTGATTTAATCAAGCTCCCTTAAACACACATAAACTGAGTTTGCCATTCTTAAAATATTTTATAATAGCACATTTAATAAAGCTAATTTAAACCTGCTAATTTTATAGAGACTTGCCAGAGGCTTTGAAACTTCACAAAATGTGTAAACTTAACAGTTTGGTTGTGATAATAGCTGAGACAGTGGAAATTAAGCCCTCTGCATTACAATCATGTTCAAAGTGGATTCCTAGTTTTATTGCAAAAAAAAAAGTATGCTGCAAAAATATAACAGAAAACCAATTTATAAAAGATATTTCAGGTCAAGACATACATTCACCCAAGTTTGGCTTTTCAGATCCAAGTGGCCCAGTTCTTGAATTTGGTCACTACTGTGCCTCAACAGCACAGCCCCAAACATACACTGAGGTCTCTCATTTTAAAGACTACCTGGAATCTTTTCTACAACCAAATTTTGTATAAGTAAAAGCAGGGTTTCTCATTCAACAGACCTCTGTAAGAGCTTTGAGACAGTGTGCTTAGGGCCATTAATTCTGGGTTCCTAATTCTAGTTGTCAGTCTTCCAGCTGATGCTATATAGGTTTGCTACTGTCTGCTCTAATTTCTACCTTTGAAAACCAAATGATAATGGATTATATGCCAAGTGTGGGAATAGGCACATTGAGTAGGATCCAGGCTGTATCCCAGGTGATAGCAAGAAGAAGCAGTGCAAAAAAAAATATTCAGCTCTTCAGTGAAGCATCAAGGAGTTTCACCTCTACTAGAGGAATTCTTCACTTTATACATAGCATTTAAATGATAACTAAGTGATCATTACCATCATCTGATTTGCAGAAAATGGCAGCTTTCCTTGAAGATATAACTGAAATTTTTAGGGCTATTGTTGCAGATCTCTCCTCAAATTTTTATATGGGAGAAGGCATTAAGACTTCACCCACGAAGACTTGTAGGGTTGCAGGTTTTTAAGGGACACAACCTCATTGCTTTGAAGCTTTTTTCAGTATCTGTAAAGTTCAAGTCATCTTTTCATTTTTTTTACTGCTAATTACCTCAAAATATTCATCAAGGCAATCTGGAATATATTCTTGGACAAGGTTTTTTTTTTTAGTCTCTCCTGTTTCAGTGTTCTTTCTCTCGGTTCTGTCATTGCTTTCCTTCCTGCTTTTGTGTACTCAGAAACAGAATTAAGGTGTACTGCAACCAGTGGACACTTGCATAAACAGCCTGCTTTGAATAAAACAGCATGATTTTGAGAGAGAGAAATCACCTTCAGCTTTCCTGCCCAAATGCTAAAACATAGATGAGGTTCGTATACTATCAAAGCACTACATTTTTGCTTTGAGACCACTGAAATGCTGTGAAGAGAAGAAAAATGTAAATAAACTGAACAGGGAGCATAAAAGCACATTGGTTCCCAGGTTCTGAAACCGCAGTTAAAGTGGTTTATATTTGTAATTTATTTAAGACTGGTTTTGGCAAATACATTAGTAATGCATCTCCTTCACAGATTTTTATGCACGAAAGCTTTAAGTTTGCCAGGACCTCTGTAAAGCAACTTTTACTGCATCAAATTACTGCATTCCTTGATCTTTCCCAGCACACACTCCCAGTAGCCAGCCACACTCAAACACAACGATCAGCTCTCTCAAAGATACTCCAATAACAGGTCTTTTTAAAAAATTAACACAGTTGTGAAAAAGAAAGCAAATACAATGCTTTTGCCCTGCCCCTCCAGCATTTTGCACCCGATGTCGACTTAAAATCAGCACTTTCTTCTGCAATACTTGTATTTCCATGTGAAACTTCTTCACTGAGAATTGATGCAGAATTGGGAGCTGTCAGCTCTGATCGCATTCACCAGCACACAGGCTTGAGACTCTATTTCATAATAGGAAAAGATGGCCAGCGTTTTCCTGACAGAAGTACCACACATTTTTCAGTCAGTAAAAATTACAGAGCTCATTGTCGACGCATTTCCCATGCAGAATGAGGACTGCAAATTATCAGGCAAAGGGTTTTTTTTGTTTTTTTTGGTTTTTTTTCCCCCCTTTGGTACACAGCACAAAACCCAGCACAATCTGCAAAACTTATTAACTACTGGGGTTTGAAACCCCTTCTTTGCATGCTGCCGACACGGTCACAGCAACCTATACATTGATCTTATTCCAAAAGCACAGTGATCTTTATGCTGGAAGAATTCTAGTTCTGTGTGCCGTAGCATACACTGCAAAGGAAAAGAAAAAGCCTTTAGGAAAGGCATGTGCTGAACACACAAAATATGCAGGATGGAAAAAGACCAAATGTAATTAAAGCTTATATGAAATGAGACATTCCTATTTGCAGAGCTCTGGCTGCATTTCTCTGAGAAAGAATGCACAGAATTTCAAATCATGCTCTATTTAGACAATGTCAGAAGAAAAACACATTCCCCCCCCCTCCACACCCCTCAATCCCCCACCCCAAGACTCCAAAAGGCAAATCTCATCATCGGAACTAAGAGAGAAAAAGCAATCCAAGGAGACCGGTTTACATATTCCTTCCCAAACCAAGAAATCAAGTCTCTCCCTCTCCCGGCTAATAGCTTATAAATTCAGACTTTAAACAAAAGCACCACCAAAAAAAAAAAATATATAAAAAAGAAGAATCATCCTAATTCTCAAGCTTCCTACTTAGCACTGCCTCGCTTTTGATGATTTGTGCGGCTGTGTGTGCGTGCCTGTTTGAGAAATGGCGAGATAGGCTTAAAGTATTTTCCATTTCATCAAAGAGCATATATTACTTTCCTGGTTCGCTCCCGATGTTGGTTTTATGCCCACCCCTTTTCAATCTGCCCATGTCTGAGATGCACAGTGCAGGCGTACAATCATGAGCAGCTTACGACACTCAGTGAACACTGGGTGCCTCTGCATGCTCTAGCAACATACTGCTCAGCTGAAGGGAAGGGATTCTTGCTGTCTCTCTCTGCTCTAAGCATCACCTAACAAGCAAAGCGAACAAAGAATGGGAAATAAAGCGACCCTTAACCGGTCAGTGAATGAATGGTAACCTCTCTCTGGAGTAAAGGTTGTGCCGGTCAATGGTCGTTGCAAATGACGGACATTAAACAGATTGACAAATCCTGTGGAGTCGTTAGTAAAGAGTTTGGAGTTTTTTTCACGCCACAGTGTTAACTGCAGAGGAAAGGACAGAGGGAGAAGGAGAAGATCAAGCTCATGTACATAGTTCTGAAACTTGCAGGTCCTAGGAGGCAGCTCAAAAGCTAGCTGGACAAGCCTTTCGCTCGTTGAGCAGAAGCGAAGTGAGACATTGTGAGCTTGCCAGCCTTGCACAACATTGAAAGGGACTGAATTTGTAGCACAGAGGGGTCTTTTTTAGCTCTGCATATAATTAGTCCAAACACAAAGGAAGCAACTGAATGGAGGTTGTCACTCTCTGGAAAAGGGTGGGTAAGACACTTTTTAATTAAATTCTTTCATGAAGAAAGATTTTTTTTTTCCTTTGCTGCAGCATTTAACATGAACAAAATCACTATCATTTTACCTTTGAATGTCTGTGAACTTTAATGCTGCACAGCTCCTGCATGCTGTAAAGTGAAATATTTGCCTCTGTGTTTGTTCTGTTTGCTGTTTTGCTTTGGTTTTCGGGCTTTGTTTCGTTGGTTTGCTTTTTTTTTTTCCCCCCTTAAATAAAATATGATGTAGAATTTGAAAAGATTCAATGGACATTCTCAAGCATATTTGGAAATATTCTTGCTAATGGATTTCCTTCTTATTGGTCTCTGTTTAAACTGGCTGCTGAGGAAGCCCCCGGGGTTGATATTGTGTACGCTGGGTATCTTTTCTAAAATGCTTCCAGCTGTGAATAGTGGGTGTCCACAGCTCTGTCGGTGTGAGGGCAGGCTTTTGTACTGTGAATCACTGAATCTTACAGAGATGCCTCGCAACCTGTCGGGCATGATGGGCTTGTCTCTGCGGTACAACAGCCTTTCAGAGCTGCATGATGGACAGTTCACAGGGTTAATGCAGCTCACGTGGCTCTATCTGGATCACAATCACATTTGCTCAGTGGAGGGGAATGCCTTTCAAAAATTGCGGCGAGTTAAAGAGCTCACCCTGAGTTCCAACAAAATAACCCAACTGCCCAACACCACTTTCCGCCCCATGCCAAACTTGCGCAGTGTGGATTTATCTTACAACAACCTACAGTCTTTGGAGCCCGACCTGTTCCACGGGCTGAGGAAACTGACAACTTTGCACATGCGGTCGAACGCCATCAAGTTCGTGCCGGTGAGAATTTTTCAGGACTGTCGCAGCCTGAAGTTTCTGGACATAGGATACAATCAGTTAAAGAGCCTGGCTCGAAACTCTTTTGCGGGCTTGTTCAAACTCACTGAGCTGCACCTCGAGCACAATGACTTGGTGAAAGTGAATTTAGCCCATTTTCCCAGGCTCATCTCCCTGCACTCTCTCTGCTTGAGAAGGAATAAAGTTACCATCGTAGTAAACACCTTGGACTGGATATGGCAACTGGAAAAGATGGATCTCTCCGGCAACGAAATCGAATACATCGAACCTCACGTTTTCGAAAGTGTACCTCATCTCAAATCCCTGCAGCTGGACTCCAACCGGCTGACCTACATCGACTCCCGGGTCCTGGACTCCTGGAAGTCCCTCACTAGCATCAGCCTCTCCGCCAACGCCTGGGATTGCAGCCGGAACGTCTGCGCCCTGGCCTCCTGGCTGAGTAACTTCCAGGGTCGCTACGACAGCAACCTGCTCTGTGCCACCCCCGAGTACGCGCAGGGCGAGGATGTTTTGGACGCCGTGTACGCCTTCCACCTGTGCGAAGACGCAGACCCCACGAGCGTCAACACCTTCTCCCCGGTGACCAACAACAGCGACCAGACGCTCGGTTACGGTTCCGCCACCGCCACCTACGACGTGCCGGACAGCGGCGAGGACCGGACCACGTACGCCGTCACCATCACCATGCCCGGCGAGAACTCCGAGAACGCCGTGCAGATTCACAAGGTGGTGACGGGCACCATGGCACTGATTTTTTCCTTCCTCATCGTGGTTTTGGTGTTGTACGTCTCCTGGAAGTGCTTTCCAGCCGGCTTAAGGCAACTAAGACAGTGCTTTGTCACACAGCGCAGGAAGCAGAAGCAGAAACAGACCATGCACCAAATGGCTGCCATGTCAGCCCAGGAGTATTATGTTGATTACAAACCCAACCACATTGAGGGAGCCCTGGTGATCATTAATGAGTATGGATCTTGTTCCTGTCACCAGCAGCCAGCGAGGGAATGTGAGGTGTGATTTTCCTTGTGGGATTTAAACAGTGTGAAACCAAATAACAGCGTGCAGGCAGACAGTGGCACGGGGTGGGGGGGGTTGCTGGGCTTTGCTGGTGGTTTCTGACGTGCACCTCTGCCCAAATTGTTAAGAGGGGCTGTCCCAGAGACTTGATATTTTAGCTTTATCGTGTCTTAAAAACCTTCAGGACAGCCAATCTTAAGGTTTCATATGCTAATACTCCCTTTGAAGATCTGTCAATATTCAGGAATCTGAGAGTGTAAAAAGGTACCAATTATTGATCTTTTGTAAACTAAAAAAAAAACTGTTTAAAATAAAAAAAAATAGCATTTACAGTTTTTACAGACTGGTGTATATTACATGAATGGTTCCCTGTATACAAAATGCAACAGTTTAACCTCTTTTTCTCTTCATGCTGAGTGTTGAAATGAAAGTCGAGGAGCAAAGAAGCCACGTAAAAGAGAAAGCTTAAAATTACCCATTGTAATTAGCACACATTCACGTCCATCATGTTGCTGAAGATATGAAGCATGACACTGGAATTCTATTTTTGTTAATGTGCTACCTGTAACTGGATGCCAGTACAACAAGGAGTCAGTGCACCTCAGAAAGGCTAAAGTTTTGACCCTGTCCCTGGGACAGGAATTCTGAGGGTTTTTAAGTACAGCTCACTTGTTAGTTGCTGCAAGATCCATAAAAACAGCATCAGAACCCTTAGAAGTATTTTGTATCAAAACTGATCATACTGCAAAGACTCCCTTAAAAAAAAAACAACCAACAAAACCCAAATGAGTGAAACACTGCCAAAATGTGCTCATCAGAAATATAAAAAAGACCAAAACCCCCACTAAATTTAAGGGCTTTTAATAGCTTTTCCCACTTTTATGCTTGTTTTGAGCTATGCCAAGAGCAGGGAACTTGTTCTGTGCCCTGTGGTGCCATGGTGAGTGGAGAAGAGCAAAAGCTATTTGGGTCTCAGTGATGCAACCTGTGTGTCTGAAGAGCAAAACCACCGTCAGGAGAAGATAGAGAGGTATTAGATCCTACTTCTGGGTCCTGTAGTAAACTGTTGGCAAAGCCCAGCTCATGTCCCTCCCTTCCACCAGCAGCCTTCACTAACAAAACAACCCTAAAAATCTCTGCAGAGGCTGAAAGCAGATGAACCCTCCTTACTAACGAGTGATAAATGGAATTGATGGATATAAAGCAGTGATTTCACGACGTAGAATCACGCAGCTGTTTTATCTGACTGCCCTTAAATAAAGGCTTCCTTTCTTTGTATTTTGGATTTTTCATTCCAGTATGTGAACGACTTGATCCTTTCACCAACTCCCCTCATACTAATTGACGGTGAGGGAGTTTTGTAACACCAGGCAGAGCATCTTGAAATTTTCTTCCTACGGCACTACATGGGAATAAAATGTTATGGATAATGAACTGGGTGACATTTCTATGCTCTGAACATGTTTCTCTATCCTCAGGTTACCACCCATAGAGGAACAATTGCAAAATCTTACATGTATTTTAATGTAACACAGGGGTTTTTTTCCCTTTTTTATAGCATCGAAGTGCCACCTACTCTTACAAGGCTACAGCAGGCTCATAGAGCAGAAAATAGGCACGGAATAAATCACTTGTTTTCCTGCACAGCAGGTTTTAGCCATTAATTTTGAGTGTAAAGAGTGACTTCTATATTTTTTTCTGACTGATACTATTTTAGTTAAGGAGTCAGAATTTATTTTCATCTATTTGATACATCTCATCTTCTGTAATATTAAATATGGCAAGAGCCTTTTAATCAAAATTTTTATTCAGTGAGACTATAATATCATCTGTGAAAGCAATGAGATTATGTACTGGGAGAGGACTGTTTCATAGAGAATTTAATGAAAATCAGCTGCTTTTTCACTAAAGCCACTGAAAATTCCCCCACAGTTTCAAACAAGCCAGCACTGTTAAAACCAGGCTTTTCTCTCTTTAAACAAATGCACATTTCTCTTCCTGTGCCTCAAACCCAGCAGGGCCTGATCCATCCTGAAACTCCCAAGTGACCTGAGGGGTTGAGTGTCCATGTATAAACCTAACAGGGAGGACAGAGAGAAAGTACAGACCCCCCTTGTCTTTTGGGTTGCCTGATCATGTTTAAGGTAAAAAATATTTGCCTAAATACATGCTAACTCAGGGCCAAGCTATATTTATTTTCCCCATTAAACCCTTCTCTGAAATCAGTAGGGAATTTAACTGTGAAAAATTGGCTCTCCAACTTTGAACTAGGCTATATGTTCCTCAAATCCACAAGGCAGCACTGCAGCCAGCAGGGCTGATTACAACTAGTTGCCAGGATGCTTCCAAAAAATCAACTAACATCGTTAAAATATTGTATATATATATAAACTGGCTTTATTTCTATAATGACCCCCTGCTGCTATAAAGAAATGTATTAGTGCAGTCATGGTTTTGCCCCTGTAAATCTAAGACAAGACTGATACCAACAAACAATCATCCCGTGGTTGTATTTCAGTGTATTTTTAGCATATTTGTGGGTTGTATTTGAAACACACGAGTGATTGCACCCCTCTGGAGTTGTTCCTGCTGCTTATTGGTGTTAGCAACCTCCAGCCACGTTTGCAAAGACGTGAGCAATCTTGCCTTTGGAATTTATTCACCTCTGTGCTTCATGCATCTTGCACTGACAGCTCAAGTAAACTGAGCAGAGCGTTTTCCTTTAAAGGTGCAGTGATTTCCTAAGTGGGAGCTGATTTCGGTGTTGCCTGTTGCCATTTCTCCTGAAGAGAGGTGATGACCAGCAATGACTTGCCACCCTGAGCAGGATGATGGATGGATGGATCCTCCACGTGGAGCACAGCCCTTATTAAAGGATGTGTTTCAAAATCTTCATGCAGAAATCTTTTCTGAGGGTAATCTCTTCTAGAGACAACCTCCTTAGTGGTCCCCAGAGGACATCTGGAGATCCTGACACTCTCTGAATATTCACTGGTGAAAAGAGGGGTATCACTGCTGTTACCTGGCAGTACCACAGGGTGCCCACATCTAGTCTGAAAGTTTACATGAAATATATGTGGGTAATAAAGAAATAAAAGAGCCAGTATGTCATTTCAATCTAGCTATTGCAAATCCAGTTATTCATCCTGCTCCAGGCTATTTCCATTGGTATATATGGGAGTTATTATATTTGTACTGCATTTATGGCAACTGCAGGGACAAATTTTCCCTAACTCTTTCTTCCAAATTTTGTGTTCAACAGCTGCCCAGAGATAAGTCATTCCCTCTCTTTGATGCCCTTATTCTGGCAATATTAAATGGCTCCAAACTCAAAAGAAATAGAAAAAAAAGAAAAAAAAAAGATGCTTTTGGGGTTAGTTGTGACAGTTTTGTCCAAGAGATGCTTGGGAAATATCAAAGGAAGGAAAATATTTTCAATATTCCCTTTCTAATGCTCTACTTAATAGGACTAATCTCCCTTTTATAACGAGGTAATTAGCATTATTTTCTTTATATTTAACTGTCTTTTTAAACACAAGACAGGGTGAAAGGCAAACAAAAGAACTACCTTTTTGAGGCTGGTTAACAGTACCAGTGTTATAGATCTCTAACATGCAATCTCTTGCTGCTCACATCAATACCCACTCACAGTGCACCCAGTGCTGAAGGAACTGTTGCTGTGTATGCTCTGAATGTATATAAGGGATGATTTATTTTCCTTTCTGTCTTTTTCTTTCCTTCCTTTCTGTACTACTTAAAAAAAAAAAAATTATATGAAACCACAGAATCAATGCTAATGTACCACATTCTGTTTCTGCCCTGAAAATATAAAATACAAAGATATTCTGTGTTAAAGCTGCAAATTCCCTCCTTTGCCATGCTGTCTGGGTACTGCAAGGGGTCAGACCAAGGGATGCCCCCTCCCTCTGTGGTCACAGCAATAGCTGAAGATGCAGCCCCTAGTTCAGAGCTGCCTTGCAAACCTGTGCCAGAGAAAGACCATTAACCATACCTAAGGATATTTTTGTATGCTTTAATATATTCTGTATATGTTTTTATGGCTAAGGCATCGAGGGGTAGTTGAAATGAGTCTGTTTGATCATTTTCTTCGGTTCTGATAAAAAAAAACCCAACAACTCATTTGCTATTCAGATGGACTAAATTTGTTCCTTGTGTGTGTCTCATTCTGCATTAAAAGCAAAAGGGCTCCCTGAATCCCTCTCCCTTCCCCCCCCCCCCCAGCTTCTCCAATGGTATTCAGAGTGGCAACTAAGGAGTATTTAATGAGGAAGCTTATTTCTAATGCTATAACAGTAATAGCAGTAATAATAACGAAATTAAAAGGAGACAAAAGATAAAAGACTGGAGTAACAACAACTAAATCAGGATGTTACTGGATTCCTTTGCCTTTTTTTAAAGATGGTTAATCTAAAGAACTAGCACAGATGAAAAACCAAGACTGAGGGTGGGTGGAGAAAGCAGTTTTTAAAACTGTGCAAGCAGGGATGAAACAGCTTCTGCAAAGGAGGGTACAACACTAAATAGCTTCATTCAGCAGGAGAGAGAATAGGGAAGGGTGAAGGGATGGGATGAAAGGGAAGATGAGAACTGGTGAGGAGGCAAGGGGACCACTGTGCACACATGGGAAATGAGACTTTTCAGTGCCTTCCCCTCCCACGTTAGGACTGTGGCAAGGACAACAGCAGAGATGTAAGAAGGATACCCAGCATCTCCTCTCTCCCTTTCCAAAGTCCCAGTCACACACACTCTCATCACAGAGGCACAGACAGACATGCTTCCCCAAACACACGTGCCCACAGCCCCGTCATTTCCTCTGCCACCTCCCTGTTCCCTGGGAGCACAATGTCCCCCTCATCCATCACTGTGTTTGCTGAACTCCAGCACTGTGCCTCTGCCACTGATTTTTTTTGGCTGGATTTCTTAGCTATCCTAGCCACAGTTCACCACAGGCTTTCTAAAAAAAAAAAATCAGACTTTTCTACCCAAAAATCTCTCTTTTTTTTTTTTTGTTTGTTTTGTTTTTTAAGAAACCCTCCTCTAGAGAGATGGGTGATCTCGAGCTATCACAGATTCTCCTGCTGATTATATCTACACTCATATTCAGCTTTCATGTTCACAGTTATTATGACAAACAGATCTGAGATATTTTTGCTGTGTTCAATTTCCCATTATGCACCAAGGTTATGCTTTTCCTTGACCTGCTCAACCCAGTCTAATATTAACAAATTGAGCATTTACACGGGTTCCTTTCCAAGCATGTAGTTGATTAGGAATTTAGGAAATGCTGGTGATTTAAAGATTAACCTTTCATATAATTACTGACATAAACCAGCGCTATTAAGGTATTAGAAACAACTATTCAGAGCATATTCTCCATTAAAAAAAAACCAAAAAAACAAATCACATTTCGAGCCATGCGAAAGACTTTCCATACTAGTCAATTTTTACTTTTTTTTTTTTTTAACAGCAGAAAAACCTGGTGAAAGGAAAGGAGTAAGCACAGCCTACCTCTAAAGTTATGTAGAGGAAAGCAAAGCTATAAAAATAATACAGAAACCAAGCAACAGTCTTCTGCTGGCAAGACACAGCTTGTAATTGGGTGGGTGGCTGTGAAGAGCCGAGATGAATGCTGCAGAGCACTGTAATTTTATTGCACTGTGTCTGCTCTAAAGTGAGCATATTTGCAATGGAATCTGTATTTCCCTGAGAACAAGGCAATTGTTTTTTGTTATAAAGATAACGTCACTTGTTGGCATTCAATTCAGACACAATTCTTCAGCCTTTAAAGCAATTACTGTTCTTATTCGCCTTTGCTGGGGGGGATAGTTGGAGGAAACAGTCAAATGGAACAAGCTGCACTGAAAGGAGTTGGAGCCTAAAGTCCCAGCTTTACATTACAAGAGAAGAAATCCAGTTTTTAAAATATACAGCAGCTTTTCACCCTTTCCTCCATTTCTCCTCTTCCTAAAAATCCAAATATGTAACATCACTTCTAGAAGTCAGAGAGTGGCTAAAGGATAACGTTACGAGCATCTGTGCTTGGCAAACAGCACTTACTATTCTGCTAGGGCACTTTTATTTTTTAAATCATTTCGCTGCTCTCATGTTCTTCACATCCTCACCAGACACAGTAACTACCACCAGGAAGATGTCTTTCAGCACGGGTGCTATGGGAACGTGACCAATTCCCTTCCACTTCTGAGCTAACAAAGACTCAATCCAAGATTTCAAAGGTGATAGGTAAGTAGAAAAATCTACTTCATCACTGAATTATCATTTTTAGCACAGCAGACTTCTCTGGCTGACATGGCCAGACACTAAACACAGTCGTTCTTTTATTATCAACTTTATCCTGGCCCTTTTTGCTGACGTGCCTTTCCCCTGATCACAAAACAGAGCACGGCACCAGAGGGAGGGCTAAAAATTGTATTTTCATTAAAGTATCAATGTAAAAAAAATATGCATGGGCACATCAAATTGATTTAAGGGCTGATCTAGTGAAGGCAATGCAGCTTCTATACACAAATCTCCCTGTAGTAGCACACCTCTGTACCCTAGTGGTTACAGTAAGGTATAAGCAAACATCCTCTGATAGCTGGGGGACTCCAACTGAAAACAGATTTCTGAACACCTTTTAAAATATACACTTTCTAATTTTTATCCCTTCTCACCCATTCTCCCATCTCTCATTCCCAGAACCTCACAGGCAGGGTGAATCAAAAGCAAGAGGGGCAGGAAGAAGAGGAAAACCCTGAAAAGCCCAAACTAAGCTGCAAGAACAGTCCACAGCTACTGAATTCCAGAGGTTTTGGTTCTTTTCACAACTGTCAGCCCTTTGAAACACATCTGCTATCAACCCTCTTTGCAAGATGAGAGGCAAAGTGAGTTCCCAGGAGTAAACCTGGATCTGTCTCCATGGTTCAGTGCCTGTCTGACAGCCTGACTTGCTAAGAGAGCCTGGTAAATATTAAAGAATGTTAATAATAATGAGATAAACCACCTGGGGATTTTTCCCACCTTTTTTTTTTTTTAACTTGGCTCCATACTAAAGTTTATCTTGACAGAATCTGATCCAGATTATTTCCCAAAGCAATTTTTTCAACAGCAAACAGAAATCTGTGCCTGCTGCTAAAAGGTTTGCTAAAGAGGCCACTGCATGTCAAATGTTTACCTTAATTTCATGTAAATGTCACTCCATATTGGACATTCTGTGTTTCTTTACCAGCATATGCAGCTGCCTCCACCTTCAAAATCCTTCCCCTTGTACCTCAGCTATCTTTACAAACAGCCCAGAACCTGCTGCTCCTGTCAGATCAAATTCCCAAACAACAACTAGATGTCATGAATTTATTATGTAATTGATGTACTCTAATAAATTGAATGTGAATTCTATGGCCTGAAAGACAAAGAAATCATGGAGACAGTAAAGGAGTAGAAGGAATACATCTGACATACTCTCTATGGGGAAAAAAACCCCACAAAACAAAAACCACTCTGTGGGACAGTGCTGGAGGAGCTTGAGGAAGGTGGAGGGCACAGAGTATCAGCTGAAAAAAAAAGGTGAATTACATTTTTCATCAGCTGAAAAATAGGTGAATTACATAGCAGGAAGTCACTGCTAAAAAACAAAGCAAAAAACGGTAAAGGGGACAGTGCCCATAACAGATTAATCAGCAAGACTTGAGTGATAACCAACACAAGAGAATCTCAATAAGGGTTAACAAAGCTCTGTGGTGATACTTGATGATAAAATGAGTACATACTAACATGTATTTGCACTGGGAGAACAGCAATCCAGGAAGTCACATGGAACTAAACTCTGGGCTTATTCATTCCTCTGTCCATCTTTGCTCTGTCATGATGGGCTTTGTCGTATATTTTTAATTTTTTTTTTGTTTTTTTACTTATTTATTGCTGTTATGCACAGAATTGGACCCACGGAGATTGTGTTTTTACTTTATGGGAAATATGCTGTTGTTTTTTTCAATGGGAGGCACTTCTAGCCTGAAGTAAACCTTATTGTATTGGTTTTGTATATCTATTTCCCTGATTTCAGAAACCTTTAGGGATTACATTAGGTTATTTTAGCTATTGGAATGAATATCTTCCCAAAAAGTTCCCTGAAGTAGTTTTATAAAGTTACACTGAATCTCTTTCCTAATAAAAAAAGAGTTGAAAACTTTTTTCCCCCTGGTTATCTTTTCCCATTATGCAGGATACTCCAGCCCAAATCTGTCATTTTTCATTAGCAAAGGAGTCAAGCTATGTCTGTTAATGAACAGTCTTAATGAAGATTTGGTGAATAAGCCCTGGAAAATCAAACTCCAAACAAATACTAAAATCTACCTCAGATCTATTGTTTGCAGGTAATAGAAACTGGGAAATGAAAGAGAGTTTAAAGCAATAGGGCATTTAAAACAACAAATAGGGTCAACCCAATGGTGTTTATCAAGAAATTAAAAAAAGTCATGGAATTACAGAATGTTATGGGCTAGAAAAGACCTTAAAGCCCATCTCATTCCACCCCTGTGCCATGGTCAGGGACACCTTCCACTAGAAGAATTTGCTCAAGGCCTTATCCAGCCTGGCCTTGAACACTTCCAGGGATGGAAGGGCAGCCACAGCTCCTCTGGGCAACTTATTCCAGTATCTCACTATCCATAACTAACTATAACTAAAAATAACTAAAATATACTGCAGTTCCCCTAGTTTAGAGTTGAGCAGAGCTGATCATAATAGACTGATAAGTCCTATCTCAGTAGTTGTTAATTTAATTTTGAGATTTATTAAGGTCTGTAACACCAGACAACAGGGATAAATTGATGGGTTGTCTGTAGAGTAGCATCATGCTTCTGTGATCAGCTGCACTCCTGAACTTTTGGATTAGCATAATAGTATTAACACGGTGGTATAAAGAACAGGCAACCTCATATTTGGACTTTCAAACAGCTTTTGACAAAATGCCTTTTAAAGATTTCAGTTTCCCATAAATAAGACAAGTTCCATGGTCATAGAAAACTAGATAAGCACCCAGAAATACAGTGGTCTTTTACTGAATACAGTGAAAAAAATGGGGCATAGTGTGGTCCCAAGGCCAGGGCTGCTGAATCATCCCAGCTATGATCAGGAAATAGATGGCATTTTGCAGATGAGAGATTATTTATATAGTGAAAAGGAATGAAAATCATGAGGATGTGCAAAGGGACTTCCAAAGGCTGAAGTTTATATAAACTCTGATGGACAAAATTCTGAATTGTCTAATACAAAGCAAAAGACAAGGTATAAGGAAAACTGTTCAGCTGTGCCCTGGTGATATAAGTTAGAGGAAACAACTGGACAACTGCCTTCCTGGGTATCACATTAAAATCTCTGCTCAGTGTGCAGAGAGGAAAAAAAAAAAAGATGGAAAAAAGAAAAGTGGAATAACATCTCAAATGTACACGGAACGGAACAGCTCTCAAGAAATTAAATAGCTTGATATAAATCACTACTATGTCTTCAGCTGGAAAATCCTGTTAAGGATAAGTTCGGAAAGGATCTAAGTGCTAGATAAGGATAAACTACTGACAGGCAAAAGGATGAATGATTCAGGGAAGCACGTAAGTGAGGAGAGAGGCAAAGAAACCGGACCTACAACTGCAGCACGAGAACAAAACGTGGATCCACCCCCCCCTCTAGTGGCCAGTCCACACAGGGCTACCGCAAAAAATAATCCAAATCACTGGCAGTTGACTTTAAAACAAGCACACACACGTCTTTTTTTATTCCCCTTTCAGTTTTATGTTGCTTCCTAGTGTATTATTATTTTCCCTTCCTCATTAAACTGCCTGCTGTATTCCTGTGTTGTTTCTTGTCACCACTTAGTGCTGAAGCTGTTGTACAGGACAAGAATTTTTTTTGTGCAGTGCTTCTACTGGTCTGCAAGAAGAGGATAAGGACTGTGACAGGGGCCCATGCACATTCTAGCACCAGGAATAATCATAAATTAAAAAAACAAGCTTTGGAACCCATCGCAAAAGACATCACTGATACAAAAAATAGGCATTGAAAAAGGGAACAGTTGTACAGAAATGGGAACACGGAATTAATTTGGTACGTAGATCCCTAAAACTTTTTAGATTAAAAAATATTATTTTTCAGGAACAGCATCTGAGACAAGGCATATAACGCAGTGGAAATGGTATTTTTTATTTCCTAGTCATGGACCAGTCACTGAATTTCAGTGTTTCCAACCAACTCCCACAGCTACAGTCACCTGGAGAAACTTGGGCCAGAAGAACCCTTCACATCCCCGTGTTCTGAATACACACAAGTTGTTCTTCTTCTGTCTCCTGTAGGAAGTTTGCTAAAACTGGAAGAATCCCCATTTTTACCAATTTCTCTGAATAATTCAATATTACAGACCATTTCCTGTTACTACTTTTTAACAATCCTACCCTAGGACCTTTTGGGGACTGAAGAGGTGAGATGCTGAGTTGGGGGGCACTGAGAGGTGCTGCTGGGGACTGAGAAGGAGCAGTGCTCTGTTTCTGGCTGGGATAACACCAAACACTTGGTTAGGACTGGATGTTTTGTTTAAGTTCTGTTTTCTACCAAGAAGAAAAAAAAAAACCAACAAACGTGGTGGCTTGAAACAGAAGTGAACATCCTTTGGTTGCAATTCCAGGGAGTCTACTACATTCTTAGGCTAATAAATTCCAGTGTACCAGGCTGTGGTTGTAGGGTAGATATAAAGTAGCAAGGCATTAAATTTATCTCTTGTAAAAATCTTTCCATCGCTTCAATCTCTGCTTCAAATGTCATCTTTACTACTATTTTTTAAGGTATGGGTTAATTTATGTATCTAATACACCCTTATTATCTAATATAACCCTTTCTACAAGTGATTTGCTAAGAAATTACAATGTGTTTCTATTTGAGGCTTGTAACACACTGTGCACTTTTGTATGCATTTTAATAATTGAAGCAGGGTTACTGCCCTTCTGTAGATTATTCTGAAATTACCTGTTGACTATCTAAGGTGGTGCCTTGTTGTACTTTACAGATGGAGTTCAGAGCTTGCACTCTTATTTTAATAATTAATTTGTTAAATTGAAACTAAAGAAGACCACCACAAACAAGGCACAGTTTGAATTCTCACACTTTAAATTTAAAAAAAAACCCAAACATTTTCAACATGTCTTAATAATTTTACAGGGTTAAAAATAGCTAGAGGCAACAGATTACTCAAATTATTTGTATAGAATGATGTTTGCAATTTGCTCTTCCATTACAAAATGGTTTCATCACTGGCCCCAGCCAGAGGAAGTCTGACAGTCTATCTCTTATTGAGGCAATGCCAGACAATTGTATTCATCATGCCCACTGTCAAGAGAGTTTTAAGAATAAGAGCATAAGGAACTGTACAGACAACTTCAAAAAAGTAACAAAAGACACTTGAGCACTGTGGAGATGGGCACAAGTATCAGGGAAAGCTTACAGGGAAACCTAAAGGAAGCTGATACTCTGCTCACTATGGAGAGAAATCCAGACTGATCCACCAGGGATATCTATTTTTCCATCTGCACTTACAGAGAATCATATACATATTTCTGACAATTACAGAAGGTATTATAAGTGAGAGATCTGGAGTATTTGGCTGAGCACCTCGCACTGGGTGGGAATTTTTTACCTACTGGTTGATGCAATAATACACTTAGTTTTGTATAAGAAATTCATATTTTCATCCAACAACTTCTCAGTCTTACCCTGTCAAATATTTTTTTCCTATATTCCTCCTCACAGTAGACAAAAAGTAAACCCTGATTTTTAGCTGAAGAGCCAAAAGTTTCTACATGTTGAAGAAAAGGGGTTTCTTCAGATTGACAGCTGAGTGTAATCAGTGATTTTCCTTGACTGTCATTATTGGGGTAAATTAAGTGTCAGGTTCCAGACTAATTCATCCTTTATTAATTAACAATATCAACTTTTCTCTTTTCATTATAGATAACACATTTTACAGGGTACCAGAAGCAGTTTTCTATTACTGAAGTTATCTCAAAGGCTCTTCTCAAATATAAGCCATAATTTAAAAAAAAAAAAAAAAGAAACCAAACCCAAAAAACAGAAAACATTCAATCATAATTTTAATGATAGATCATTTCTCCCTTCACTAAAATGAAATCTTAAAAGCCATTTAATTAAACTGAATGATAACTAAATGACTTCAACCATGCAAAGAATTAAAACTAAGGCTGCTCTCTGCCCAGACACTAAAATGTGGTTTGACAATTATTTACCAGAAGGAAGGAAACATTAACAGAACATATTATTCTGAGTAGGCTATTCATATTTGTAAATAATAACTTACTTATAACTTCATTTATTTGCATTTTCAAGCACAAATTTTTACCTGTGTCTTTCTGTAACACTCAGGGTGACAAGAAGTTGTCAAGTGACCAAATGCTCTGAACATCAGCAAAGGGTAAAACCTCAAAGCAAGGTTCTGTCTGACACTCTCACCTCTTTTACTAAAAAAAAAAATAAAAAAGGACTAAATTTCATGCTTAAGTCCCCTGCTGAGCCTGACAAACCACTCCCCCTCTGTCATTAAACCAGCCCTGCCCCAGCTGCAGCTTTACAGTATAGATTTTGTTCACCTGGACACATAAAGACAGTTTGCAACCGTCTGCAACACATCCTTGGAGCAATTTATTTTGCTTTTTAAACAGAGCACCTGTTTGCCCCCACCTCATAAGTTTTATCTGACCTACAGCTAACCTTGTGTGAGTTAGTTTTGCCCTTCCAGGAGTTGAAAAGAGAAAGTTTCTTTACATAGCAAATATGATTTGCTAAGTCTGTGCTGTGTGTGTTCTGTGCTTCCAGAGGATTAAAGAAGAAATTTTATCACGGAAAGAATAGGAAAATAGATTTGCAGATGTAGCAATCTTGTAAAGCCCAGAGTGCAGAAAAACACTCGCGCTACCATCAGGAAATAAAAATCATTTCCCAAATTGTCCCAAGCCTCTTCCTACAGAGATTAAAAGGACAATGATGCACCTCCTACGTGACTCCTTTCAGCTGCTTGTAACAACAGAGCAGCTCCAGTTCCATTCCTGTGATTAGGCTCAGGATTATTTCACGCCTCTCTCTTGGTTCCTATATTTGTCAGTGTTAGGCATTTTTTGCAAGGTGAACACAAGTTATTTTATTCAGAGGTGTGAGGAAAAAAAAAGAACTGGTCCTTGATGCATTAGTCAGGTTTCCATCACTACGAAGGAAAGCATCAATTGGGATGAAAACTCTAGAAATCACTTTCTTTTTTTTTTGACATTCTTGCCAACTACATAATTACGCCCCAAATGATTTTGTGCCAGGTGGTTTGGCTAACAGATGGAATGGTGTATTTGTTCACTCTTCACAAACCAAGCTCCTTTCAAAAACTGTGAGCCAGAAGTATCTAAATTATTGACTGACAGTTACAAATGCCTAATAATTAATTTAACTCTAGCTACAAATTGCAGTGAGTCCTGTGAGCACTATAGAAAATATGCGATACTCTCTTTACAGTAACATTTTTTAAATCAGATAAAAATATTGGTGTGAAATGATGCACTGCAGACAAAAGAGCTCTGGTATGACACATCTTAGGAATGTTTAAAGCAGGATACCTTACACAAAAGGCATTGATGGGCTTGAGAGATGGACCCCTGAGAACCTCAGGAAGTTCAACAAGGCCAAAGACAAGGTCCTGCACCCGAGTCAGGGCAATGCCAAGCACAAGTACTGGCTGAGGGCAGAATGGATCAAGAGCAGCCCTGGGGAGAAGGACTTGGGAGTGCTGGTGGACAAGAAGCTCAACACATCCCCTGTGTCCTGGGCTGCTCCCACAGCGTGGGCAGCAGGGGAGGGGGGATTCTGCCCCTCTACCCCCTCAGGTGAGATTCCACCTGCAGAGCTGCCTCCAGCCCTGGGGTCCCCAACACAGGAAGGACGTGGAGCTGTTGGAGTGAGTCCAGAAGAGGCTCTGGATGATCAAAGGGATGGAGCAGCTCTGCTGTGAGGAAAGGCTGAGAGAGTTGGAATTGTTCAGCCTGGAGAAGAGAAGGCTCCAGGCTGACCACCTTAAGCACCTTCCAGTACCTAAAGGGGCTCCAAGAGAGCTGGAGAGGGACTATTCACAAGAGTTTGGAGGGATAGGACAAGGGGGAATGGATTCAAACTGACAAAGGGCAGGGTTATGTTAGATATCAGGAAGAAATTCTTCCCTGTGAGGGTGGTGAGCCCCTGGCACAGGTTGCCCAGAGAAGCTGTGGCTGCCCCATCCCTGGAAATGTCCAAGGCCAGGTTGGACAGGGCTTGGAGCAACCTGGTCTGGTAGAAGGTGTCCCTGTCCATGGCAGGGGGTTGGAAAAAGATGGTTTTTAAGGTCCCTTCCAACCCAAACCATTCCATGATAAAAATTGCTCCTAAAAGATTATTTTTCACAACCCCAAATCACCGAAGGTTTAGTAAAACAAACTAGGGGTTGTGACCACTCCTAAGAAATGCAGTCAGGCTCAGAAGACTCCTCCCAGACAACATATACTCTGTATAACCACCATTAATGCAGACAGTAAATCCAGAATGGTCCAAAGGTGCTGGACTTGGAGCACACATGCAGATTAAACTGTGCTGAGGATGCAGGGCAGGCATTTCAAATTGATGAATAGCACATGTCATCAGTCATTTTCAAGCAGGGAACAGGCTGGATTTTCTGCTCCTGTGCTGTGAAGGTACAAGAACTCTAGGGCAGAGCTGACCCTCCCCCATTAAACACTTCCCTAAACATCTACAAACATCACCAATTTCCCTGCTCATGTAATGACCCTCATCATAATCCCAGGAAGCTGAGGGGAACAACAGATACATTTCCCACCCAACCCTCCTATGGGAAAATAGTAATTAATTAAAAAAAAAACAAACAAAAAACAACAGAAAATGAGAAAAGCTTTTTGTCATAGTATATTAATATCCCTACTTCTGCTATCACAGAGCTGTGCCAGAAACACTGATTTAACAGGCACTGCAAAAGCAATTACCATGCAAATAATATTAGCCAGCAATTTATTATTTTTTTAGTAAAGTCCTTGTTTTGGCTAGCAGACCACAGTAACAGATTCCAATAAAACTGAGTAATTGAAAGAAATTGCAAGTGTCTAAATAGCTGTGACACCAAACATATGAAGTAACAGTTTTCAGCCTGGCCTATTGGTCCGCTTGTGATTTCAAATATGGACAACCTGGGGAGCCAACAAAGGAACAGCCTACACAGCAAAAAGAGAGCACTGAAGAGAAAGAGAGATACTCAGTAAAAGTCTCTTTTACTGGTGACATTAGCAAAAGCACAATGGAGAATAACATAGAGTGGTTTAAGCCACTTAAGAAATAGCATTCCTGCCTCAAATCCTCCTGTTGCCCCTGGTTTTCTTCATAAGAAACACATTATTTGGAGTAAGTCTGTCATTTTTTAAGCAATATACATTCATCTGTTTATAGCACAGGACTGGAAACTTGCTTAGATTCACTGAAATGTTAAGCTTCGTGTTCAGCTTTAGAAGTTGTCAGTCGATGTTCTTGCCTTGAACTGATCAGAGGAAATATGATTTTACTTTAAATCATCTAATTTTTGTGTTCTTCATGTGACTACCAGAAAATGAACCAAGTTGCTTAACTCACACCAGAGCGCTGTGACATTCACGAAATTAAGGAAACTGCATATTACAAGATGCAAAATATTTAATTCCCATACAAAACAGCTACTGACAGCTGTGTACTCAGAGACACGATAACAAGAGTTAAATGATGCCTCCTAGGAAATTTGGGACCAGAAAACATGTCACAGTCAAGTCTGTCATCCCTGGAAAGACCTTTGAATATCATCATATATGCACACACTTCATAAGCAGGGCCAGCAGAAGCCAGAAAGGTCACTGGAAATGACCATAAAAATGCCAACAGCAAAACAGATAAAAAATTTTTACACAAATCTTTCTGACTGTTTCAGACAGTGAAAACCTCATCATAATTCCAGCACTCAGTTCACTACAGGACTCAATCAAGAAGCAAGGTAAGGGTATTGGGAAGCTCTTATGTTGTGTAATGTTTATGAACAAGCTCAGAGCCTGTTACTGAATCCATCTTAATGTAAGTGAACAAAAATACACAGAAAAGGACATGCCTTCTTTGAAATAATCTTTTACAGTCTTTATATCTCTAATAATCTTAATGATATTAATTATTGTTAATCTCTTAATTATCTTAACCTTATCTTACAAGATACCTCTGCTGGTTTGATAATTGAACTAATAATTTAGTATTTTGCCATCGAAATCTGCCTCATTTCCTCATCAGTTCGTCAGGAGAATGGCAGCTGACATCACAAAATCAGGCAGGAACACATTTGGCATTTGCCACAAACCTATATCAAGATACACAGTCTTGACTCTCCAGCTTTGCCAAGGAGTGGGAGTATTCACAGGCGAAGATCCCAGTTTTAGACACAGGAGTTTTAAATACAGTATTGGTGGTTAATAAAGCACTAACTCCCTACACCTAATACTCCTAATTTAATGCTCAGCGTCAAAGCTTGTATGTATTTTCACAAACTGGTGCATCATATTGCTGGACTGATTCTGTCACTGTTCTTTCAGACATGATATTTTTTGGTGTAGCACTCAGTGCCATCAGCATTGCTGTTTCCATTTAAAATAAACAGCAGGACGTCTCCTTATCCAAACAGGGATCAACTGCTGTGTTATCCCAGGGAATGGAGGTTGGCCTAGAAATGCTGTGGCAATAAAGCCTGAAATCACAATATCTGCAGGTGAACTGATTCCACTCCTCACCACAGGAGCCTCGGAGGAAGCCAAGCTAATTGTGCATAAACGGGAGCTCAGTCACAATCCTCCTGTTCCGTGCAGGTTTTCTGAGCCAACGGGTTATTTCTAGACCTGTCCTGAGGAGCTGGTAGCTCAGCTCAGCTAATTTCAAAGCCTGGTTCTACCACAGGGATTTAAAAGATTGACTTTTACTCCAGTACCACGGAGAAACCACAACTTCTGTGGTTACACAGCTTCTTCCCTTCGCCTCGCTCTGCAGATGGAGCTTGGCTCTGATGATGCTGATTAAACTGGAGCACGTCTGGATGGATCCTGAGAAAGATTTTTCTTTTTTGTCACTACATCAAGGGCTTGCTTAAATCTCATACCAATCTTTAATTCTCACCTATCAATACAGAGCTCCTAAATAACCTTGTTGTCTTGTTTCACTGTCAGTGGAAACTTCTGTTAGTGCTTGACAGCTAATACAACATAAACACAGATGATTAGACCACTCCCTTAAAACTCTGTGAAAGAGGCTGTTTGTAGCATAAAGAGATTTGAAACTAATGTGTCAATGCCATCAAAAAAGAAAAAAAATAAAAATAAAAAGTTCCTGTTTTATTTCTGCCATGGCAACTGCAGGGCTTGATTCTCAGATCACAGTCTGGGTAATCCAGAAGGTTTCCACTCCTCTAGTGATGTTACAGCCTTCATTTTTCTGGAAGCTTCTGCTGAATTTGTGTACTCAGCCTGCTGGCTTCAGATTTTTCAGAGGTAAAGGAAGTTTCTCCAGAATTATGTTAGCAAGGGAGTATCAGCTCATCCCAGATAACTGGAGGATTCTTGGGAGTGTGAAGCCAGGGATACAGACACAACATTTCCTCTATTGCGTGGATAGAAAATGAATTCTCTCCTATTTCAGAGCCAAGAAGGAACAGTCTCGATCCCACAAGGACACAAACATCCCACCAGAGAGGACAGCAGCACCAGAGAGGACAGCAGCTTGCTCAAAGTGACTTTGAACAGCTACTTCCAGAAACAGCCATAACTTTGGCAGTAAATTCCACTAAAATAACTGAAATCACCTCTAGCAAGGTCCTTTATCTCTGGGTGATTGTGCAATACAGGTTTCCCCATCAGGGCTCAGGAACTCTAAATTCACATCCTACTTCAGAGTAATTTCCTCAAGTAGGTAAGTAATGTCATTTGAAAATATAGATTTGCTTAATGTCAGAAAAGAAAAAAGAATTCCTTGCAATAAGGTACTGCCACCATCACCTCAAATGGTTGACTTAAAGCTAATTGAGCACTTTCAATTTAGGCTGGTCTCACCAGCCAGCAGAAGAGCATCAGATGATATTCATGGGATAAGGAACTCTATTCTAGACAAACGTGGCTCTGAAAAATGACTCAAGGTTTTCAAGTCTTTTGCAAGGGAAAATGTTCTCCTCCTCTATGTCTAAGCAGGGTAAAATAAGAAGTAATCAGCTCAAATTGCAAAAAAAGAGATTTGGATTCCATATTAGAAAGTATTTTCTAACTGTAAATACAGTTCAGCACAGAAGATGAAATAATTTTTCTTTGTGCCCAGAATTTTGGCATTTTAGTCCCTTATTGCAACTGAACTGTATCAGGGCTCTTCCAAATGACTGTCCACATTATATTGCTTTTTTAGAGACAAGAACGTTTTGCGTTTCACTACGAAAAATTAAGACCTTCTTCACTTACTGCCATCCCATAAATTTTCTTAATTTAAACTTACCTACACACACAAATATCAAAGTGAAATACATACGTGTGTGTGTGTGTGTGCATTCACAAGTTTCTGACAGCGCGCAAACCGACACGTAACGAAATCATCAAAAATCATCAAGCTGGATTAAGGGAATTGTCAGGGAACATGTAACCTTTACACTGAAGCTGGTGTGCAGAAATCCCTACGCCTGGATCCCGAGGTGTGAAATTCCTGGGTGGCCACCAGCCCTGGAGCAGGTCCGTGGGCAGCTGCAGCGAGAATCTCACGGCAGGGTCAGATCTGGAAGGGGGTGTCACTCGGAGAAGCACAAGCTCACACTTCTCCTTGCAAGTGCATCCACATATTGTCACTAACACAGCCTGGATAGACTTAACACCTCTTGTCTTCAGGTTAGTGGAAATTCCTGTTGACTTCACAGCACAGGCAGATCAGTGCTTAGTGAATTTTAAAATAAAGTGTAAGTTTGAGACAGAAGCAAGGGCATATGCTGTTAGCTTTATTCTATTTCCATATTGATGCCTATAGATTTTTGGATTTTTAGCTTTTTGTAGATTTTAGAAGTAGTTGTATTATATCCCTCACCCTTTAGTACAGTAGTTTACACATTCCCCAACCCCTGTTACCCCATTCCATGCTCCCCATATCAATATCCCCTGAATTCCAGCAAAAATGTTTAGTCTCTTGTCAAAGTAGGCCCATTTTGTTTAGAGAACACTTGTATCTTGGCCTGAACTGCAAAAGTACAGTCAAGGACTGGGTGAATTCATGCTCCCTGTACCCCAAAGAAGATGATGAAGAAGTGGTCCCAAAAAACCCCCAGCCCCAATTCCCAGGGGGCGGGATGGGGGTGGATCAGGGCAAAAGCCACAGGGTGGAAGCATCTAGGATTGGACAGACAATATTCTAAACTGTAACATCTGTACAGAGGGGGAGGCCTGTGTCTTGTAATCTCATGCCTCAGAGGCACAAATTAAAACCCTTTCCTTATCTCACCTCCAAAACTAAATTGCCTCGGAGTTTTTTTCTCTCTGAATTTTCTTTAGGCTACATTATTTTACGTATAACATAAAGGCAGGGTAGGAAAGGGATGTAAATCCCTGGGTTTATTTTATTAAGCTACTAGTTTATAAATTGGACTATTTCTGATCCCTGCTTTTTTACAGTTGCCTTTCGTTTCAAGAATATTTTTTCTTTTAGTTTAAAGAAGAAAGACTGCCAGAAGAAAGAATGGGTATCACTAACTAACTCAGTTTTTTCATACTGAGAGGAAGACTAAAATTTTAACAATTCCGAACGGGTTTGACAACAGGAGTAAAGAACATTTTAATTCAAAGATGTCTTTATACATTCACTTTCTAAAATATTGTATCCAAGTGTATTAAATATTGTTTTTAGCAGCTAAAATGACAGAAAAAAAATAATGGAAAACATTTTAAAAAGCGATTTAGCTCACTTGCCTGCAAAAAGTCAAAATCAATTGGATCATTCTTGACAAATGTGGCTATTATCAAAACCCTGCACTGATAAGGATTTTGCAGCAACCTCAGGCAATATCCTTCTGTGCTGAACTCTCTTTACTCCTATTACACTGTCCTTAATTCTAATCTAGACCTTCCCTGCTGCAATGTTATCCCAGAACTACTTCTCCTGTCCAGCAGGGAAATAAAACTTGTTTATTCTATTCCACTTCGCAGCAGCATTTTTCATAGTTCAGGACCTGGAGGAAAAATGGGCACAATTTTCACTTCTCCAGACAAAACACCAGCTCACTCAGTCTTCTCTCATCAGTTGTACTTTTTCCACGTCTTTGACCATTATTTTTACTTTCCTTTTCAATCAGACTTCATCTTTCTTAAAGTCTGTACTCTGAATTGACACAGTATTCAGCAAAGGTCTTATGAATGTACTGAGGTAAAATACATCCTGCTTATACCTGGCTGGCCTAGGAACAGATTACGCTGCACTATAACTCACCCACATCCTTTTCTAAAGAATCACTGCACCCTAAATAAGTTGTGTCTCTTTATAAAATGCATATTTTTTTATGTAAAGATATGAGGGAAGAAGATCAAGGAAACATTTAGGATGAACAGAGAGCTGGAGCACCTCTCCTAGCAGAACATGCTGGGAGAGCTGGGGGTGTTCACCTGGAGAAGAGAAGGCTCCAGGGAGACCTGAGAGCCCCTTCCAGTACCTAAAGGGGCTCCAAGAGAGCTGGAGAGGGACTTGGGACAAGGAATGGAGTAAGAAAACAAGGGGGAATGGCTTCCCACTGCCAGAGGGCAGGGTTGGATGGGATACTGGGAAGAAATTGCCCAGAGAAGCTGTGGCTGCCCCATCCCTGGAAGTGTTAAAGCCAGGTTGGACAGGGCTTGGAGCAACCTGGGCTAGTGGAAGGTGTCCCTGCCCATGGCAGGGGGTTGGAATTGGATGATCTTTGAGGTTTCCTTCAAGCCAAACCACTGTGTGATTCTATGATTTTGCTTTTTAATGAATAAATATTGAAACTCTGCATATCTGTGCTTACTAGTAATTAAAAATAAAAATAACTTTTTTTTTCTTCTCACTCTAGTCTGTTTTGTTTAATACCTCCATTGCATTCATAAAGTTCAGTTCTGTTAATACTGTGTATACACAAAACTACACCCTTTTAAGGAATCACTTTTCTTTGAGTGAAGTAGCTCATTCATCTAAACTGACCACACACAAATACACAGGCACAAGCAGAGTAGTTAATTTATATGCCTATTTCAGCCAGTCACTTAACCATATCCTGAACCAGAGATACACTTTACAGTGACCTAAAACTGGGAATAATCCTTTCAATATAAAATAATAAATCCTTCCTCTCATAATCTGCAGTTTTGAAATGCACCACATTGAAAACACTTTTAGAAATTATTTAAAGACAACAGTTTTGTTGCAGAAAACAATTTAGTCATCAGAACAATGATATATTGGACAAGACACTACTAAACAATACTCTTTTTAAAGGACATTGAGAATTTTTTTTCCATATGAAGACAGTGGTTTCATTTTCTTATCCCTCAAAGGGAATGGCAGCTCCTGACAGCATTGCAGTGCTTCCTCTGGATGTGGCCCAAGTAAGCTGACATTTGAGAGATGTTACAGAGCTGAGAGGAACTATATTAATTATTATGAAAAGCCAGAGCTGTCTTCAGAATATCTCAAACAGCATCAGGTAATTTAGTATTGTGTAAAACATGTTAGGGTTAAATTATATCCCAAATATTATTTTAAGCTCCAACCTTTGTTGTAATTAATTTTTTAATTAAACCTTTTTAATTAAAAAAAATAAAGTACATACAAGGAATAGTGTTTTAATGAGAATATGAATATTCAGATAGGAGATGTGAAAGCTAAAGAGCTTCGGTGACCTGATTCAAAGGCCACTGAAGCAAACAGAAAGATTTCACATATCACAGAATCACACAGTGGTTTGGGCTGGAATGAATCTTAAAGATCACCCAGTTTCACCATCCTGCCATGGGCAGGGACACTTTCCACTAGCCCAGGTTGCTCCAAGCCCTGTCCAACCTGGCCTTGGGCACTTCTAGGGATCCAGGGGCAGCCACAGCTTCTCTGGGAAACTGTGCCAGGGCCTCCCCACCCTCACAGGGAAGAATTCCTTCCCAATATCCCATCCAACCCTGCCCTCTGGCAGTGGGAAGCCATTCCCCCTTGTCCTATCCCTCCAGGCCCTTGTCCAAAGTCCCTCTCCAGCTTCCTTGGAGCCCCTTCAGGCACTGGAAGATGCCTGGATCAACCGAGAGCCTTCTCTTCTCCAGGTTGAACACCCTCAGCTCTCCCAGCCTGTCTCCACAGGACACTTGCTCCAGCCCTGATATGAACCAGTCCAGGATCATCCTCAATGGTCAATACACAAAAAGGTAACTCACACAAACTTCTGATTTTTTTTTTTTTAACAAATTCCCCGTGTTTTTCTTTCCCCTCTGCCTTGAAACACCTGTGTGCACACACAAATCTCTTTTTTCTTGTCTCCAAGGCTAATTATTTTGGGCTGTTCATTCTTATGCACCTTCCACATAAACTTCTTTCACCACATCTTTCTTGGGTGATTTTTTTTTTCCATCCCATCTTGTCTGCTTTCACATCTGGCACCAGCATCTCTTCCTTGTCTCTCTCTTGTCTCCAACTCTATCCTCTTCCACATTAGTACTACCAAAAACATTTTCATGTGACCTGCCTAGAAAGGGTCTCTCAATATCTGTCTTCCTTGGCTACAGACCTGAATTTAAGACTAATTTCTGCTTATCTACCCACATTCCCCCTTTTTTTTTTTATTTTTATCTACTACAAGTCTTTCTCTTTCTTCTCTTTTTGCTAATCTGACACATACATTTCCTGTAAATGCATTACATCCTCGAGGTTCACTGTTACTCAATCCATATATTAAGGTAGAATGACTTCCAGATGTATCAGCTTTCTAAGTATAGCTGTAATATCAAGCTTGAAGACATTTGATCCAGCTTCTATTTGGGTTTTAATCTCTTTGGGACATACTTTGTGTCTTCATTTGCATTCTCTATGTACCATTTCATAAATTTATTTTTTTTTTAAGTGTAACTTTATCACTAAAGATATATCATAGCTAGTATCTGGAAAAGTTCTGTCTTTAGGAAATTTCTATTCAGTCCTAATTCAGGCAAAATTTGACTGGATTTAATGAAATCCCTGACTAAATCCAGACTGATGTCATACTTAGATCTGCAAACTCTGGAAGTTTTCCAGTACGTAAATGAATCCACAGAAATAATTTAGAGAGACATTATGAAAAAGAACACTTTTATATATATATATAATGTTAAAAATTATCTGATTGGACATACTTTTTTTGTACATGTGCATATTAGTAACCATAGCCTGTTCCTTTTTAAGTTTTACTCCTTTTTCATTACAGTCATTCCTAAAAATGATTACCATGTGGAAGCAGACAGAAATACTGATTAGAAAACATTAGAAAATTTATTTTGTATATTCACGATTATTTTTTTTTTTTTAATGAACATTGGTTTTTAACTTTCTCATTTTCAGACTCCTAGAGCAAGGACTGCCAAGAGTTTGAATTCAATAAATTCCTTTGAATTCAATAAATTCCTTTGAGAGGTCACGTGAGTAATTTGTATAAACCATCCTTATATTTCACATGGACACTCCAAGACTGTTGAAAGCAGCAGTTCATCTCTCAGCTCCAATGCAATCAGCAGCTGAATTAATGAATTCAATGCCTGGCCTCGATTCTTTACTATTTGGTTTAGCACAGGCAGGGTAAGTATCATACATAATCTCTTCCTGCCACCTCTCTCTTTCTCCCTCCACATATATATGACTATAAGATTATATATATTATATATATGGATATATACATTCATGGTGACTGATATTTCTGTTTCAGCCATGTTATTCACTGTTACTCAGGATAATCTTTAAGAATCTTTAGAATTTCCTGTATTTCATTTACAATAATTTAACATTATCAAGTAGTTAATATTTATCAGCTTTCTCTGGAGCTCTTAGAATTAATTTTACCAGCAAAGAGTGTGCCCACCTGCTAAATAAATGCAAGAAATAAACAGATGCAGTGAAGAGAAAGAGCTTTTTTGGAGAAAAAAAGTTTCTATTAAAAGGACAGAGACATGATACTTCCTTTAGTTCCTCATTAGTTATCCATTTTCATTGAACTGATCCTACTGGTTTGCTTTTACCAAATATATAACCTTAGGGAAGGCCTACCAGTGATTCCCAGTCAGAACTTGGCAAATATCCCAAGGAGATTTGCAACCCATCAGATAATGATGCTGCAGCTAAAAGCAAGTACCGGTTCCCTCACGGTGATCTTTACACGGCTTTGCTAAAACATTCTTTTTCTGACTTGTCAGCAGCCAAACTAACAAGACTTCAGTGACAAATGATCTGCTCAAACCCTCCAGAAAGGAATCCTGGCTCGTTTTTTAGGACTGTTTTCATTTTCATGTCTGAACGACCGGACGCAGACACATCACCTCTCGAGGGAAGCGATGATGCAATCTCAGTGTTTGGAAAAAAAGCATCTCAGGAACATCATTTCACCTGAGTGGTTTTGTCTTTCTGTTCGATTGCTTTGGGGGGAGGAAGAAGATGCAGGGGGAATGTAACAAAAATCTGATCTCCAACGGCGAGATTGTCTTAAATGTCTGAGACGCTGTTTCCCTAATTCAGTGGGACAAACAAATTATCTGTTTTTTACTTTCAGAGGTGGAGTCTGGAAAAGTCATGTATCTCCTCAGATTTTAAGTGTCATTAATTAGTTGTTGCAATGACAGAGTCAAAGAGAATAGGTGTAGACGAGACCTTTGGAAGCTATTTAGTGTTTCCTTTTCTCCTTGGCCACTGTTTCATGAGCCTGTGCCAGCTGGAGGATTTTCTGGGTTTGAATCTCAGAGTTTTAAACAAAGTAACTTTACTTCTGCTATTAAGTTTATATTCAAAAAAAGGCAGAGAAAAAAATTGATAAAGACTTAGTTGGTAAGATATTATCCTCCTGTAAGGGAGATTTAACTGAAACAGTTAATTTTCACAGATGCATAAAAAAAACAAGCCAGGAGATATCTGCAAAGTCATCTAGTCCTTATGCAGCTCTCAGAGAAGGCAAAAATATCTTCTTATTGACTTTAGCATCTGGTGTATTTATTCCAGTTACAAGGGAATTATTTTTTATCAAAGTAAACTGGTCAAGGGACTTTTACTCGTCACATTTACAGAGCCTGAAGTAATTCCACATTTGTCTTGACCCTCTTAGTCACGACACTGTTGATCTTCAGCTTTAATCTTCCTTGTATTCATCTCATTCCTCTTGCCAAACTACACACCACTGGAACTAACAGTTACATAATCAGCTTCAACAATTTATCCCTTTTCTTTTTCCTTCATATCCATGCTTTTCAAACACCTACATACATATCACATCCTCCTTACTTGCTCTAGATCCCATGTTTTAACTAATTCTTCATGACAGGATGTCAATGTCAAGCCTTATTGAGCCTTAAACAGAGTCAGGGATTGCCAAATGTAATAATCAAGCACCTTCCCAAGCAAACAGTTGGGAGCTGATTGTAGGGAGGGTCTGATTCAGCTGCACTTACCTACTTTTCTGAAAAAAGGCTTTTTTAACCTCTTTTTTCTGTGACATTTGTTTCTGCTTCTTTGTTCTGAAGGGTTCAGTAGTTTATTGCTCTAAGGGCTTATATGAAAATTATGCTCAATTTTCATCATCGGAGCAGAAAAAGACATGAAACCAAGGCACAGCAAAGACACTCTTGACAAATAATGCGTGGTCTGCTCTCCTTCCCCTTCACAAATGTAATGGCAATGATATGATGGTGCAGTTCAAAGGAATTTTTTCATGGACTCTTGAAAAAATAAATATGGAGCGAAAAATTGCCTTTAAATTTTGAATCAAATGTACTTTAACAACTGTTGTTAAGGTGGATGACTCATAAATACAGGGTATTACAGAGGCAGGAAAACAAAATTGTGAAAATAAAGTGGATTTACTTTTAAACTTACTGTAATATATCACTAAACCATCTTTATATACATATATATATATATATATACCTCTTAGGAAAATAATAACAAAAAATCAAGCCAGGCCACACAAGTGGAAATCTGGTATAATTAATATTCTTTTTGACAACTGTGAAACTACTGTTTTCAATTTGTAAATCAGCTGAGCTGATGACAGATTTCTCTTCATCAGCACGGATTTATGAGCTCATCTTGTCAACTTTTTCCCCCTTCCCACACTATTTACACAAGTGGAGGCAGTTTTTTTACACTGGGAACAAAGGGCAACTTTTCAAGAAATGCTATCAAATGGTGTAAATCCACAACTGCCTTTTGAAATTAAACAGATTTTGTCTGGATGCCACAGTTCAAGTACTACAAGACAAGGAAATAAACAGAAGGTAAAACTAAAAGAGAACCATATGATCAAAGTTTGAGTGTCTTTTTCTTTTTTTCAGGGTTCTGGATTTTAGTTTGTTTTTTTAGCTTCCTTTTTTTTTTTTTTGGTTGTTGGTTTCCTTTTAAATGGAATCTGATAATTTATGCATATTCTAATTTAATAAAAGGACTTCTATGAAAAACAAATGAGTTGTTGGATCATTAATTAACACACTGCTACTAAGAAAATGAGTAATAATTCATCTAATATTGATATCATCCAAAGAAGATAAATGTTCAATAAGTATTTTTCTTAGGTATTTATGAAATATTTCACATTTCAGACTAAGGCAGACATTAAATAATAAATCCAATAGTAGTTGGTGATTTGAATCAACATGTTTAATTGATTTGCATTAGAGAGTCTTAAAAGATGTAGTTGGTCATTGCTCTGGGATGGAAGGGGAATAAGTACACATAGAAAAATGGCCCTAAAAAGGCATGTCAGAAGTCAAACCAAACAGAAGGCGAAAGGGGAGCTCTCTAATATAGTTGTTTTCAGGGTGGAATTTTTACAACTTTTCTTTTTAGGCAGAGAAATCTCACAGAATACACAAACATTTCAAAATCCCAGCATTTAACTTCTCAAAATAAAACATCTGACACAGTTCTTCTTGTCTGTCCCTCTTCTTCTACAATTGATATAATCTTTTTTACCTCCTACCTTCAATCCCAAGGATAAGGGTTGGAAGACAGAGTGCAGGCATGTAATTATGATACTTTTATTAGCAGATAGTGTGTGTCCTTGCATGAAGCTGTGGAACAATGACAGGTAAGGGAGCCTGGCTGATTCTTTTGATTAGCTGAATAATCAAGCTGTTGTTTCTTGAATGACCTTGTCTGTTATGATACAGCTTATTATCAGCTCCCCTACACTGCCTGTTCTCTAAATACTATTCTCTCTACTGTCATTTCTTCCTTGACTCAGGAGAATATACTTCCTCCTTTACTTTTCTTCCATTGCAGTTGTCAGCATCTCCTACTCTGTGAACTCTCTGACCCCTCAGATCAAGGCAATTGAAGCTTATCTCTAATTAAAATGATACTATTTAAAGTCAGGTAATGTTTTCAATTCACTTATCAAACATCACATCAAATTCATTTAGCCTGAAATACATACAAGAATTTGTTAATTGTATCCAGATATCAAGCTCCACAAAAACCTTGTAAGAAAGATATTGTGTAAGAGTTTCTTGGCCACATGGTCCAGTAACAGTGGTGTGGAAAAGTCCAATGCCTTTTAACAACCATATTTGCAAGAATAAGGATATTTAATTTGAATTACTATTGAAGGGTCAGGTCCCTTCCCCTGTATTTGCTTTTTTTTGCTCTTGGTCCTGCAGACACAATTTAGTTTACCTGTCCCAAATTCTAGAAAAAATAAAAAAAAAGTGCAAGTAGTTTTGTTGATGCAATTTATGGAGCTAGTTTAGAAAAAACCATATAATGTCAGCAAAGGGAGCTATTTTTATCACAATATATTGTTTAACAACCCTTCATGGTCATCAAATTTAGTGCACCTATAAAATGCAAGGCAGCTGCAGGGGATGAACCAGCAGTTTAAAAATACTAAAGAGCCAAAAATTATCAAATTCCCCATCTCCCTGATCCACTGATATTGGTAGTTATGCACAGAAGTGAAAAGTTGTGTATATGCAGTATTACAGAAGGTTGTCAGAGTTTTAAAATTAGGCAATTTTAAGATGCTATTTAAACAATTATTAAAATTAGGGGAGTGAGTGACTGTGCACAGCTACAAGTTGAGTTACTGTTCTCAGAAATAAGCAGTGAGTCCTTAAAAACCTGAGGTAGGATTAACACCAGCGAAGTCCACACACGTATGTTGCTGTCAAGCCTTGTGCAGATCAGATCTAGAGGACAAAATTCCCAATGGGAGCTGCTGAATTCCATTAACTTCTGAGGAGTTGGGCTAATTCTCATCACAGTTTTACAGAAACCTGATGGACAACTGAAAATTGTCAATGGTCCCAGCCCCCAGAAACTCCTTTATAAAAATAATATAATATTGTGGGAGGTTTGATTTTGTTTTCGCTTTGATCTGCATCCTGATGGAATGTGGAACATTTGATCATTGGGCTCACTCTCCAGGCTACCTGGGAAAAAAAAGGCATTGCTGGAAAGAGCCTTGCATTTTTTTCTGTGTTTCATTAGGTTTCATGTAGGCTTCAAATATTTGGCTCTGTATTAACTATTTTTCCCTTTCAGATTCCACTTCTGCTGCTGTCAAGCCCACATCCCTTCTCTCCCCCACATCATCAGCTCTGCCCTTCAACCTCCCTACCTGCTCCTCTTCCCATCACTCTTACAAGATTTCATCTCTTCCCTTGGAGGCGAAGATGTAGCTCAAAGATTTGGGCAGAAAAAAAATACTTGTGTTAAAAGCTGGCTAAAATCTTCATGAAAATCAAAATCACAACAAGGAGCTGGAAGCCTGTTCTAAGGAGCAATGAAGGAAAACCCTTCCACACCCAGCTGCAAACCTCCAAAGCAGCACTGGGTATGGCATCAGGGCAGACTGAACTAATGCTTGGCTGAGTAGTATTTAGCTTAGAAATCTGCTGTGTGTAGCAGCCAATAAATATTTGATCTGTGCTCTTAAATTGTGTGTAAAGCGCTTGCAGAGTGTCCCTGTACTCAGCAAAAGATGCCCAGAAAAGTGTTGCAGAGAGGAAGGGATATATATGCAGCCAATTGGGATTTTTTCTCATCTTAGCAGGGCTAAATTTTCCTAATGATTTCACTGGTGATCCATGATCTTACGTCACTGCAAGAATAATCCAACCCCCGCCAAAACCCCACCATCCTGAAGAAAAATCACAGCCATTGTCAACGTGTTGCAGCAGCTTCATAAGAACTGACTGTATTTATGCAGACTAACAATTCAATTTTATTTTATGAATGCTATTTTATCTTTCATTTTGTGCTGAAACCTTCGAGGGAGTCACACACATCCCTGCATCGGCCCCAGCAGTAGACGCGCGGAACAATCAGCGTCTGTGAGGCGACTGATTTTTCATTCAAATGGGAACAGCATGGCACAAATAGTTGGCCACTACCCCAAAAAGCAGCCCTGCCAGGTTGCTTTATAATCCTTCACTTAAGGATGGATCAGCTGGTCTGCTTTCCCTGCTTATTTTGGAGGCATTTTCAACTAATGTTCCATTATTGCCAGGATCCAGGACCGATTTTTAATGGTCTGTTTTACCTGTAGCTTTTGGTCTTTCCCTAAGGAACTGAAATTTCTCAGAAGGTGGTCAAAAGCATGTCTTTGAGTAGGTGGCCTATGAATTCTCCTCCTGTGCATGGTTTTGAACTCAGACACGAGAAAGTTGTTTTGGTTGTGGGTTGCTTCTTCTTTGAGGACAGATTAAAACAGGACAAAATACGATCAGCAGGAGAAGTGAAAAAGGAGTTCTTTGGTTCCTAAATGACCCGCCATAGCCTCATAGCCATTGTCTAATGCTATTTATTCACAGACTCCCCTTTTTATTTCTTTTTATTTTTTCTTCTCCCCTTCGAAAAGCTTATCAAAGAGACAAAACCCATTTAAACCTGACAGAAAACACGGCAGACATCAAGCATTATGGCACAATCATGTACAGGTAACTCTTGTCCTCACATCTTCCCTTTAGCTGTGAGATTTCTACATACTGGATCTTATTATCCCTGCCTTGCAGAGGCTTTCAATTTCTCTGTTCACATTTTGCAAAGGGACCTTTGTTTTCAGCTCTGAGGGTCACCCTAAGATCAAAAAGCCATTGTTGATAATCAAAAGCCTAAAGTTTTCTGTGTCTATGGGTCTTTGACTTCAAAATACCTACACAAAAATCAGCGCAGAAGGAACAACATGGAACTTCATAGAGTCACAGAATTTCTCAGGTAATTTATCTATATAACCTTGGCCAATAAGAACAGAAACAGAGACAGCGTTAATCAGAAATATTTCATTTAACAAGGGCCAAATTTCCAAATACATAACCTTTGGTCTTATCATCCCTGAGTTATGAAGTCACCCAGATCTTTCAAAAACATTTCTCTGTCTCCCACACCACAAGATAAAGAAGTGTTTTCTCTTAAGGAAAGATTTTCCCCATATATCAAAATATTCCAGTTAATAGTACGCATCAATAAGTGGACATAAATGAAAAAAACAACTATCCTTGCATGAGGGATTGGAATACAGGATGTTCAAGATGAAACCAGGTCTATTTAGGAAAGTGTTTGTGTAAGTTGGTAGTTGATGTTAGATTAGGATGGGCTTCTTTAAATCAGGTAGCCCTTTCCAGCTCCCTACTTTCTAATCCTAGGGTCTTACAGTGGGTTAAAGGGGAATATTTTATACAAGCATATAATAATATCCTTACCAATACTGCACCTGTGGATGCTCGACAGGAAATGTTTTATGTGAGGCTGCAGAACAGTCTACATTTATTTCCCCGTGCTCATAACTTCTGCAAACCTTCACACTTCTCAGATTGGTTTCTGTCAGAAAGATATTTCCACTTCTTTGTGTGGAATAAAGAGTTCCAATATGAACAGGGAAAACAATGACAAAATAAAATGAGAACAAAGCCAGAAAACGAGCGTAACGCAGCTCAGCATTTAGAGCTGGAATCAGCCCGTGTGAGGGAACTGCAGGGGCACAACACCAAAGTCCTCTGAATGTAACGACCACAGCTTTGAAGACAAATTGAAATCATGACTGGGAGGAAAAAGAGGTGGCTCCTTCACGTTTTTGCAGCGCTATGGAATATTCTGTTGATTCAGAGCTTTCCTGAGCTAATTTCAGAGTTAGTGCTACAAAGCCTTGTGCAGGGAATGCCCATCAGTAATTCAACTAAATGAATTACTTTAATCCATTCATTAAAAAGGGAAAGATAGTTCTGGCATAAACCCATTACTCTCAGCTTACTCACTGGCCTTGTTACTTAACTTTTCTAGGCCTGCTCATGGCACTCTGTGTCTCCAGCTCAGGTGATGACAGAGCTCATCCAGGAAGATAAACTGATCCACACACATAAGTTTTTTTCCATGCTAATATTCTCCCTCAAAGGGACACAAAAACAACAGCCCCGAGAACTCCCACATAAATCACACAACTCACCAACTTCTCCACCTGCGTATTTTTTTACTGTCATCTAATGCTGTGATTTTCCATAAGAGAAAAAGGAAGCTCTTTGTCTCTGCAAGTGAATAGCAGCAAATAGAAAATAAAACAGCCCATGAAAAGTCAACATTTGAGAATATTTTTTTTAAATTAGAGAACCCTGATTCATCAGTACTTGACAATTTTGTCAAGATTTTTCTTCCCTATCCTCAACACACCCTCTGAAAAGGAGGAAGACAGACATAAAGTCATTGTGACAGACAAAGGGCAAAATAAATAACTCCCTTCTATGCAGAATCTTTAGTTAATACAAACTGAAAGCTGCAATGGGAGACACTAATTCCTATGGTTCTATTTTTGGATTACCAGGTTCAAATTCCTGTATCAATTCATGTACAGTGTTTCCCACTTCCTTCACATAATTATTCTGTGTTAAAAGGTCAGTGTGGGTCTGTGATTCAAAATACCTTTTGCATTCCACAAGAAAGCTCCATGGTATAAGAAATGGCTCTTTAACCCTCATTTTTAGCAATTTGCTATGGTATATAGACACAAACCCACACAGATATGTGTAAATACACACAGATAAATCAACAAAGGCAACATGCAAGGCATAACTGAAAGCCACGGAGCAACATGTGAAATTATGATTTGATTAAAACAGCTTATTTCCATTATTAGAAATAACATTTTATTAATATTAATTTAAGGCTAAATAAGTGCATTGCTTAATTACTAGATTAATCAGGCAGCAAGCTCTTCTTGGATACTTTCAATGAACTATTCCAGACCATCAAGGCTGAGATCTCTCGAGACTGATATGCTGGGACAGCAAATTATGCAGAGAGCTTATATTCTCCTCTTATATTCTTTCCTCAAGGCTGAAAATACACATTTTGGGAAGATGGGGAGAACGGTGAGTAAATTCTGGGAAAATCAGACTAGAGAATTGTACAAGTTCAATACTATAGAGTAATGAATAAAATTTCCTTTTTTCTAATATATATATATATGTATATATTTAGTAAGGTGCATACATTTTGCAATCCACACACTCTAATGTGATACACAAACATTTAAAACATTAAAACCAAAAAGATTTCAGATGGTACCTGAGCTGAGATTATTGTGTAACCAAACCTGAATTTAATTCAACTGATTTTAAAGACCCTAAATGGTCCTCCAACCTACACACCTCTTTAACTCTGTTTGTCACCAGGTACTGAAGGGATTATGGTTTTGCACCTGTCAGGAATAATTGATCTAGGATGAGCAGAAGTTTAATTCTCAGTATAGCAGTGATAACCAGATGTGGATGCAATTCTCAAAGAGATACATGTCTGAATAAACAGTCTGAATAAAAAGTGATTTAAGGAAAATTAAACCTGGATGTTGATTCTGAAGGTTGCTCAGAAAGATGCTCAGACATTGCAGTGATACATCAGTGAAATCCAGGTGATTTTTAAAAGGAATTGTCAATATCTAAGGGTTGGACTGAAGGTTGTAGAGGGAAGTCCTCTGTCCATACTCAGGTTTCCCAAATTGTTTAACTGAGCTTTAAAAAAGTGGAGACATGAGCAGGCATGTTGAGGCTAAGTAGCACAATAAACAGCTAGAACAGAAAATTCAGTATGAAGGGTGTGGTCTGACAACCCCACTCCCAACAGTTTCCTGATGCACACCACGGAGACCATCCCTTACTCTCCTCCTCCCCCACCTACACTCAGGTTTTCTTCTCCCTCCTCACCACCCCTGAAGCTTTAGTGGCTCTCTTCTCACCCCTTTATTCTATATAAATATTTTCCACAGCCTGCTTCAAATCTGGGGAAAAGGGGGAATAACTGAAAAATCAGAGAATCACAGAATGGTTTGGGTTGGAAGAGACCTTAAAGCCCATCTCATCCCAAGCCCCTGCCACGGGCAGGGACACCTTCCACCAGACCAGTTTGCTCCAAGCCCCGTCCAACCTGGTCTTGGATACTTCCAGCAACTAATCCAAATACTCATTTCAGCTCTTTTATTTTGCAAGGAAGGCATGTTTTAGCCACACTTACCCTGTGGAGCTGTTAAATGTTTCGAGGCAAAGGCTGTCTCACACCCTGACCCTGCCTATTGCTCACTGCAAAATGAAAACTGTCCCCTGGTGGGTTTGTTTTATTGACACATAAATAATAATAATAGCTGAAAATAAATTAACTTATTAGCATTGATTAAACAGGGAAGGATATAATTGAATTTTTAAAAAAAAATTAATCTCTCCTAGTCAGAAGAATTAGAAAGGAAATTCATTAGTGAAATTTCTGCAGAGACTCAGGTTTTATAAAAAAAAGCTTGAGATACCTTTTCACTTCAGAAGCCTAATAATAAAGTTACATTCTACAATGTAATGATGAGGTATCCAAAGTGAATGTGATCATGACTGAGAGGAAACTATTTATATAATAAATAATCAGATATCACTAGTGTAAAAAAACTTGGTTTAACCACTTATTTCAAATAAATTCAGTTTTAAAGGTTAAAATGAGTTTTCTACTTTAACATTACTGACTGTTAGGAGCTCTGTGGAAAAGATGTATTTTTTTAGTAGCCTGTGTAACTTTTACCATCATTAAAATGTCGTGACATTCTGTCCATAATCTACAAAGATCATTCTGAACATTGAAAGGAAAAGAGATTTTGAAATAAATGACATGACCTTCAGTTCTTTACCACTGAACAGAAGTTAAGGTGAAATTACATGCTCCTAATACCTAGGTAGCATTCAAACTGAAAAAAAAAAAAAATATTGAAAACATTTACAAGAACTCCAGAAGAACTGGATCCTCTAAATTCTCGGAACTCTAAAAGTTTGGATGATAATCACAAAATCATAGAAAGGTTTGGGTTGGAAGGGATCTTAAAGATCATTTAGTTCCAACCATCCTGCCATATAACATATACTTATTAGAATCATATATGTTATGCCAACGTACTTTTAAAAAACTCATTAAAATCTGCAACATCACTGCAGAAAAAAACAAACCAACTTTTCAGTATCTGTGACCTTCAGGAACTCAATCACAAAAATATCATAAGCACACATTTTCCACCTGTTATCGGGAAGAAACAAAGGCAAACACCAGGTGTGGTAATTTACAGCCTTCAAGCTGTCTGGGTACAGACTGCAAACCCTCATCCCATCAGGATCATTTCCCACTGAAGAGCTGGTGCATGAAATCAAACACCGGTCCCGTGGTCAACACACCGTTTTTCTTTCTATCATCTCATTTGGCCAGACTGCAGAACTGTGATCTTGAAAACCGAGTCATAGATTATTCCACACCTTTGCCAATGGGACAGGTACAGGGGCAGCTGGAAAGCTGAACTGTTCAATCCAGTTTAACGTGGCAGTGAAAGCACGTTGCCATTCCTGAGCCACGTGTTGGTGGCTCAGCCTGAACTGGGTGGCTTCACAACTATGTTTTTTCTCAATATGCAATAGTAACAAAATGTAATAAAAATAAAAATAAAAATGTTAATGAGGTAAATTAAGTGCAAGAAGTTAAATGATGCTGATAATATCATAACTCTGTGTCAGCTCTCCTGTGCACAACATTCCCACCGAGTTAAAGGAAGGAGGCGGCGTGAGCAGTTCTTTGTATTGAGAGTGACAGTTTCTGAAACCTAAACAATCTTCTCAGGTAATGAATTCACAACAGAAAGAGAGGAAGAAAATATATTTCAGGGGTGTGGAATATCTTTTGTTCAGATGTTAATTTTCCATTTGGCTTAGGCCCATCAAAATAAAAAAAAATAAAAAAAAAAGAAAGAAAAACTTGCAATATACCCAAATAATGTGCCAAAAAGAAAATAAGATTGGATATCACTGGTGATAGAAATCTGATTTCTTTCTTACTCTGTGCTTCTCATGTATTCTCACAGGAGTGTGCTTGAATTGCCATGTATCTGAATTGCAGGATACAGCCAGACTCCCTCCACTGACATAATTCTCCTTTTGGCAAAATCCTAGAGGAGCAAAACGACAGGCAGAAACTCCACATCCCACTGCTGACTCCTCTGTGCCTTTGCAAGAACTCACAGAGGCCCAAAGGAATACATGAATACCAAAAAGCTTCAAATCCTGACTGCAAAGCTGAAGGTAAGCTCCCTCGGATTTCTAGAAACTCAGAGCACCTCAGTGGTCCCAAATGACAAGTTGTCTGAAACTGGAAAGTCAGAAAAAGAAAAGAGAAAAAAGAATAAATAAAAAAAAAATGGATGACAAACAAAAGCAAAAGCAAAAAGAAAACATTCATTCCTACTGAAAATTCTGGCCGTGAACTCTGGGCTGCTTCAATATATTGTAGGCATTTTTGCCACTTCACAGTAAGGCAGCCTCGGCTTCACTGGACAGGAGCAAAAGATACATTTTATAGCAATAAACGGCAAATTCCTACTTTCCAACTTTACTCTAAAATATGTATTATTGGCAATTTAAGCACTATACACCTTGCACTGGGTATTTTCTCAATTGTATGAGTAGACTAGTACATTATCCACATAAATACTGGCATATACTCTGTTAGGATATAATGCAGTGTACATTGAGATGCTGCATGTACAGCTAAATTGCAATTACATGCATCCCAATGTACTTATATATAAATAAACATAGATATATTATTTTTTCTTGTCTCTTTTTCATATTCTAGTCACTTGCAAACCCAAGTTCCCTCCTCTTAGCTCTGTGCATCTCACTGCACCTTTATTTTATCCATTTGCACTGTTAATATTCCTTCCACACCTGCATTTCCTGACCTGTGGGGGCACAGGGTTATTGGCACAGGGTTCAGCACAAAGACATGATATTGACTGCCATCATATTTTAATTTATTTGCTTTCAAGAGCACTCAAGTAGTTCTCAAATAGAGTTAATTCAGTTTATTTTTGCATGGTTGGATGAAAATTGACTTCACACTGACGACTTTTCTCCACCAGAAGCAGCCTTTGGGTCTTTGAATTGCTTATGCCTGGTTTTCTTTGACTTTCTTGCACCAAGTTTTTCTAAACCTGCCTGGATCTGACAATGGCCCCTTTTACCACCATCCTGCTATACTTCTTTAGTTCCCTACCATACTTACATCTGTTCTGCATATGGTATCTGGCTCATCTTTCCGACTGTTTGTGAATGTTTGAGGGCTGAATCATCAACTTATTGTCCATCTCAGTCTCTTGACTCCTTTGCTGTACTGAGCTGCCAACATAACATCACAATCTCTCAGTAGCCTCTGTCTCATTTTTATTACTTCTGTTTTCTATATTTCTGTTATTCTGGTATTGCTCTTTCTCTGGAATACCCAGAATATTCAAGAATATTCGAGAATATTTAGATTTACCTCAATAAGACCTTGATCAATCTGATCTAGGACAACCAGAGGCTCGGAACAGAGACCTTCACAAGCCCCTTCTAACCTAATTATTCTGTTATTGTCTTCCCGTGCACTGGACAACTTCATGGGAAGCAGAATCTGGGTTGTCCAGTCTGTCTTGATGATGGATATTATTCATAAAATCTTTACAGCACCATCAAACCTATCAAACCGTTCTATCTTTTCTTGACCTTCTTTTGTGTGGAAGTCTTGTTTACTTTTTTTGCTTTGCCACCAATGCCCTTTGTTACTCCGTGGATACTGGGATGAAGCAATCCTGTACCCAGATTCCATGAACAGCTCCCTGTCATCACTACTTGGAGGCATTTCATTTGCTCGGATCCGCTTTTCTCAACAAATGATTCACAACTCCCATGAACACTCCTGCTTCTAATTAGAGATTTGTTAACATTTTCAAGGCTATTCCCAGGCACCACAGTTCTAACACTGCAGTGTTTATTCTTTCACTTTTTTAATTCCATGCAAGAGAAAATGTAGAGAGCTCATGAACTATGATCCCAACCCATTGAGGGCATGAATCATCAAAACACATACAAATGCTTACCTTACTGCCTATATAATTTCTCAAGCTGTTTTCTCCCCAAAACAGGGTAAGAAATTCTTAATTCTGAACTTGTAGTTTCTGTTGCCCCTAAACACTCAGTGCTTTCATGCTGGTGGCATTCCCAGCGACCCTCGTAGCAGAACCTATGGAAATTTCTTCCATGTTTTTGGATTTAGCAGATTGTAATCACTCAGATTAGCCTGTTTCAGGTAATGGCAATTAAGAGGCTGTACCAGGACAGAGAAACTCTTTGCTTCATAATGGGGGTCTGGCAGAGATTCTGCAACTGCAGCTTGTCTTCAAGACTGACTTCCCTTTAGCCCCTCCAAACATTAATTTCCTACACCTGACCACGTCTCCAGCTTTGAGACAGACCATTATGAACTCATGATTTAAAAGATGTAAAATGTTTGCACAGGGAACACTGGGGAGTGGATTCCCAGATATGTTTAGCTTTGAAATATTTGGATTAAGGAAAAAAAGTATCTCTTTTGGGGAAGACCAAAGAGGTCTTTTTGCCCAGAGGTCTTCTGCCCAGGGAGGTTGTGGACTCCCCATCCCTGGAAGTGTTCAAGGACAGGTTGGATGGAGCTCTGAGCAGCCAGGTCTAGTGGAAGGTGTCCCTGCAGGGGGTTGGAACAAGATGATCTTTAAGGTCCCTTCCAACCCAAATAATTCTGTCATTCTACAATAAGACCCTTATTTTTTTCTTTAATTTGTCAGTCTTCATTAATTGAGTTTTAATGCAGTCCCATAAATAATTTCACTGAGAAGCACAGCTGGAAGGCAATTTTCCCACAGCACCACAGTGAAAATGAGCAACAGAGGAGAACTGAAATCCTTGAATCATTTTCTTTTTTACCAGAGAAAGAGAAATGTGAAGCTCTCCCCTAAAGGAAATTTTTATGTAAACCAAAATGGATCACCAGCATGGTCCCAGCTGGTCTTGGATTAAATCCTGTATCTGCAGGTGCAGAAATTAGAATCATCCAGAACTCTCCTGAAATTGATGTCATGATGCTATAAAGGATGTATGGGTGATATATGATGCTAAATAGGACACAGCCTCAGAACCGTATGGTGATCAAAGCCTTCCCTATGTCTGAGAAGACTCTTACTGATTTTTATAGGATTTGAGCTATTTCTTATTGTAATAGCAACTCCTTTGTTGCTGGAGAAAAATATGCTACATTATTCTGCATTTATAAGTTAAAAGTATGTCTTGGAAACTTCCATTAAAAAAAAAAATACAAACTTCAGTTACAACTTTCTGCTGGTTTATCCTACTTTAATTTCATACAGATCATTCAGAAATAAACCTGATTTACTGCATCAATTTTTTTTTTCCTAACATTTCCCTAATACTCCAAAATGATCAAGAAGGCAAATTCTGTAACAGGTTGGCTCCTTTCACTATCTGACTATCAAGCTGTAGCTTTATATTTCATGTAGTAAGTTCATGTTACAAGTAGCAAGTGAAATAATATTTCTTTTTAATAATATTTAACAGCAGCAGCAGTGGAAAAATCCCCTTGCATCAACAAGAAAATCAGGCACAAAATCAGAGTAACAAAAGCAGAGCTCAGTCACATGGTGAGGTAGTTTAAGAAGAATATTTCTGGAATAGTCAAGTGAAGTTAAATCTTCCCTACTGGAGTTAAACAATGAAAGTCATGATTGCAAAACATTCCTGAATTAAATGCATTCCTGAGGATACTTCAGCTTTAAGTAAGACTCTCAACACTAAAATATCACTAAAAATTGATATAAAATATCAATTTAACTATAAAAAGCAAACCTTATTTTTTTATTTCCAGTTACACTGGAAGATGGACAAAACAGAAATGCAGAAAAATACAGATTAAAGAAGAGAGTAAATATACTCAGGGTTTAAAAATAAGACCCAACAGCTGTTTTCATACTGTTTTTTCTCCATGAGTATTACACATCTCCAATGCAGGTTTCCTCTGCCTTGCTTTTTTAAAATTGTCTTTCTCAAATGTGTTGTTTGCCTCCTCACACACTCCATTTTTTCACTCCTCAGCCTCTCATTCCATTCCATTCTCTGCAGTCTCTTTTCTCTGACTGATAAGGATGTGGTTTTGCCCTCACAGCCCAACCTATCCAGCACTGCTGCTTCCCTGCTCCATCTAGTGGGACCACTGCTGTGTGCGCTCCAAAACCTTGCATCACGTGGTAAAAGGGATGAAGAACACAGAAATCAGCCTGGCTGCAGATAACTCCCAGCTCCAGAGTCTGTGGCTTATTACTTGGGTAGATTTAACTCTGAAACCCCCAGTTCATTTTACAAAATGTGGAGCACATTCCAAAGTTGCCGCTGGTATCACCTCACCGCTGTGGCAAGCGTCAGTGTTCTCAACACCTATGGATTTTATAGAAGATCACAACAGGGTTTTTATATCAAACAAAAGTAAATGCACATCAGCAGCTTAATATTAACACCCAAAGAGCCAGCCTTGCCTCGAGATGTATGACTGAAAGTAAAGACAAATTGATGCAAGCCCTTTCTAGCTTTCGCAACAGACTCTGAACACCAATTTGGTGAATAAAGTATTTAAGCCCTCAGTGCTATGTGGGTTGCTGTAAGATTAATATTTCAAAGTCTTTGGCAGTGCAAAAAGGTCTTTAATTTATTTTTCCACTCTAGGCATCACGGTCAGCACCAGAACAGGAAACTGGCTCTCTAGTTATTCTTTCAACATCAAGGTTTTTGTGATACAAGGCAGAACTTCTATCTTTTGCTTCTATGTATATTCACCATGCATTGAGCCCTGAAGCACTGACTCGAGAAAACCTGTCCTTAGCACACACTAAATAAACACAGATGTCACCACTGGGCTCAGATTTATTTGTGGTGCTGAGTCAGCACATCAGGTGAATTTGGAATTTAAGTTGGTCGGGTTTTAGGGCCAGTGAAGTTGAGCTCGTGTGACTCTGTGTCCAGCCAGGAGAGGGTCTGCCAGTGGTTCTCCCCCTGGGTTATGTGCCACCCAGACCACATAAAACCCCAAAGAATATGATCCTAATTTTAGTGAAGTTAGGAAGACTCGTGAGGCTAGAATGCAAACCCCTAATTTTAGATTTTGTCACCTCCTGGGACAAGGAGGCTGCCTTCTCCCTTCGATGTCAGACACTAAATTCACTCCTGCTCCAGCTGGGTGCATGGCACACCCACATACACCCCCTACAATGGTAAAAGGCACAGAAATCCAAACGTTTCCATGCCAGTGCATAGAACTGTGCACACACACAGCTGGTTTAAGTATTTGGCAATTTCAAAGTCAGACACGCTGTAATGAAGACAATGTTCATGGCTCCCTCCTCTTCAGAAGAGATGGGGTAAGTAAACAGTTCCAGAAATTATTCACCAGGAGGACTCTGAAAGTGCTATCATCTTTTATTAGTGCTAACTACATATGGTTGCACCAAATCCTCACATGGAACATCTAAATGGGTATTTGAAAACTAAAAGTATAGCACATAATGTACTTCGAGTTCCTCATATAATTCATGGACAAGGGCATTTAGAGCAGGGATAGAATTATTGTCTGGCACAGGTGCTCTAAGTCTTCTCAAGCACTAAACTTAATATTACCATCCCTTGATACTTTTCATGAAGGTTTTAGTGCAGTGCAACTTCTCTACCTCTCAATGCAAGACCAAAGAATCACAGAATGGTTGGGGTTGGAAGGGACCTTGAATATAATCTCGTTCTAACCCCTGCCATGGGCAGGGACACCTTCAGCTAAACCTGGTTGCTCCAAGCCTCATCCAACCTGGCCTTGGACACTTGCAGGGCCACAGCTTCTCTGAGCAACTTGTGCCAGGGCTCACTACCCTCACAGGGAAGAACTATTTTCTAAGATCTAATCTGCCCTCTGGCAGTGGGAAGCCATTCCCTCTTGTCCTGTCACTCTGGGCTCTTGTCCAAAGTCCCTCTCCAGGTCTCTTGAAGCCCCTTAGATACTGGAAGGTGTTACAAGGTCTCCCCAGAGCCTTCTCTTCTTCAGGCTGAACAATCCCAATTCTCTCAGCCTTTCAATCTGTCTCTGTGAGTGTCCAAGTGTATTATTATCCCAAAGCAGCCCATCTGCTCTGCATTCACACCCAGCAGTATGTCAATTTGGAGTCTGAACAAAGTACATCTGTGCTGGGGCCATGTGTCACTGATCCATCCTGAGCACAAACCTGGGTCTGTGGTGTCCCAGCACAGCCACACACATTCCTCAGGGCTGGACATCAAGTGTGGCCAGGAGTACATCACATGCCCAAGAGTAAGTGCCATACAGGGATCAGCACTGCATGGGACAGCAGCTCTTGTGTATCCCCACTGCCTTGGAATACACTCTGTCTGTATATTCCGTGGGGTTTACCCTTGGGTAGGGAACAATTTGTGGTTTACATGTTGATTAAACCACAGAAGTTTCCACATAGCAATTTAAGCACAATATAATGAATGCAAATCAACGTATCTATTACATTATTTTCCTTCTACTGCATCAGAAATACTTTCCTTATTTTCTGAACACGCATTTTGAAAAAAAATCCCTTCCGAGAAACCTGAGCGTAAGATACAGGTGAGCAAACACCACCACCTTCCATCAGCCACACTGACTGTTTGCAAAGTGATGCAATATCCAGGTTAAAATTCATTATCTCAAAGTTGCAGCACATCTGTAACCAGCCCATGATCAGAAGGTAAAGTACAGAATCGCTGAGACCCAGAATGGTTTGGGTTGGAAGGGAACTTGAAGATCATCTAGTCCAACCCCTCTGCCATGGGCAGGACACTGTCCACGAGACCAGGTTGCTCCAGGCCCCATCCAACATGGCCTTGAGCACTTCCAGGGTTGCGAGTGTGGCAGCTTGGGCTGCTCTCTTGAGTTGCCTGCTGATCTAAATAGTTCTAATCAGTTTTGGAAGCTCATACTTGTTCTGAACACGGTATCTAGAAGGATACATGGTGAGCCCACAGCAAAGCAGTTACTGTTTGTTTGGTTGTGGTGCAGGTGTGTTTATTCAATAATTCCACGAGTTATTGTGAGTCCAGCACCCTGCAGTCCCTGAGCAAATCTGCCACTCCACTGCACAGAAAAGCCACATGCCCAGGCACAGACCGGCCCTCAGATCCTGTCAGTGGTGAGCAGAACTGCCTTGCAAGTCCCATCTGCTGGGAGGTCAAGGTTTCATTATCAGAGTTTGTAAACAAGAGATTAAAATGGATTCCGGCCAATTCAGCACATCTGCCATGGAGGAACATCAACCACCAGGTCTTCCAGGGGAGATGGTTATTAGATGGAGTTTCTCCAGGGATATAAAAGGTGTGAAAGGCACAGGGATGCACCAGCTGCTTCTCCCTGGGACAAATCTACCTGAGCCACCATCCTCACAAACATCCTTGGATGTTCCATAACACCCTGTGTTCTCTGAGGTGACACTGCTCCCATGTCTGTCATGTCAACAAGTAGAGGCACAACTAAATCAACACAAAACTTTCTGCCACATACCTGCCCATCTCATGATCACACACAAATTGTAAGTTTTTGACAAATTCACCAGTGTGGCTCATGAACAAGTGAGTACAAGAGATGTGAGTTAGACCTGTACTAAATTTAAAAAAAAAAAAATGGAATAACATCCCTAAAGAGTCTAATTTGCAGCATGGACCCAAATGACCTTGCAAACAGAAACCAGCATGTGCCCACTAAGAGAAGTGCATCCACTCTGGTGAGAATGTGATGCTGTAAATGGTGGTTGTAGTAATGAATTATGATAATTTTCTTCACTAAGATTAAGTACTGAACTGTATTTTTATTAGGGAATCAAGTTTGCTTGTAAGACATCTATTTCCTTACCTCTGAGCTATCTACAGAAAGAAGGAAAATATTTTTCATTCTTTCCAGGTGTTTTGATGCACCAATAAAACAGCACTGAAGGTTCTCAATAAATGCATGACAATTTCAGAAGAATCCCTAAAAAAAGGTGTCCTCAGACTGAAGAAAAAATGAGTTTTTTGGTGAAGTAAAGCTTGTTATACTAAATTTCTTATCATTTCGTGTAAAGAAACTATGTCTTGAGAGGACCATCATAATAGCCAAATAAAACGGATTCTCTGCTTTTTGTGAGAAAAAAAATGCTTTTCCTTTTTTCTATGGTATATACTATAGTATAGTTTCATGCAATAATTATCAGGCAAAGATAAACCTATTTTTTTAGTAGACAAAATAGTGTATTTATAATTCTAAATCCTAAAACCGCAGGAAGTATAAAATAAATATTTATAAATTAATCAATAAAAGGCTGAAAAAGGCCCTTGCTCCCTCTTGTTGTTGTCCCATTGAGACTACAATTTTTTTAACAGGACGGATAATTCAGCAATGTTAAAAAATTCGTATATCTGTAACTAGAACAACAGGAACAGTGACATGCAACAGTTCTAGGAATATTTTTTACTTTTTACTCCAGTAATTACCACATTTTTTAAGCACAGGTCTATTCCTGTAGTAGTTAATGCCAAACTCCACTAGGTGTCATCTACTGCTGTATTTCTACTGGGAATATGAAAAGGTTGGCTCCGAAGACGTCTCACATTAATATTTCCATATTTCTATATATTAGTCCTTCCTTCTGTCAAGTTCTCGGGATGCATCTATAAATTCCCATTCTATATATCACTTATGCATGTATCTTATTATTACAACCGCTGTTGCTACTCTTGATTAAGCTTTTTTTTTTCTAAGAAAAATATATTTTCTTGAAGGCATGGAAAGCTGCCACATTCTCAGGGAAAAAAAAAAAATCAAACTAACTCCAAAAGAAAACAAAACCTGTTTCATGCCTTTTTATATGACATTCCTTATGCCCAAATACTGCTATTTTTGGATGAACACATAATTTCTGAGATGCAGCTAGAAACAGCCAGTCATAGGAGACAAGAGAACGGTGTGAAGCTGGGTCAGGGGAGGGTTAGGCCAGATACTGGGAACAGTTCTTCACCCAGAGGGTGGTTGGGCACTGGAACAGGTTCCCCAGGGAAGTGGTCAAAGCCCAAAGCCTGAGAGAGCTCAAAAGGACTTTGGACAGTGCTCTCAGGCACATGGTGGGATTCTTGGGGTGTCTGTGCAGGGCCAGCAGTTGGACTGGACAATCCCTGTGGGTCCCTTCCAACTCAGGATATTCTGTGATTCTGTGATTATTTCAGTTGTGTAATAACAGCATCTTAGGTGGTTCTGAGAGCTTCTAATTCAGTGTGTTTTTATGCATGTACCAACACCATCCTCAAGTCTGCATTGCTGAGAGTCTGATATTCCTTGGATATGCAGCTGGAGAAGGCAACCAGTACCAAACCCACAACAGTCCAGACACACTCAACTATTTTAAAAAGAGATCTGACTTTCTAAATGTTCAGACAATTTTTACAACAACCCCCCCCCTGCATAAATCAAATCTATCTCTGGTAATTATAAATGCACATAAAACGTTTCAGCTGAGATTTGAAACCAGAAAAGAACAGGATAAATTTGGTTTTCAAATGTACGATGGAGTTCACGTGACATCAGTACAGAAAGGGATCTTTGCTGCTGTCTGAGACACTGGTATTGAAACATGACAAAAAATCCTATCACTCCTGTTTAAGACAGATAAACCCTAAATGCAAGGACTGAAAGAAAATTCCTGTCAGTGCATTCAGCAGCACGGGGCTGTCTAGGCAAGCAATGGGACCCAGAGGAACTTGCTGTGCTTACCAGAGTAAGTAAAACCAGAAGGACTTAATATTCTGAACAGCCAAGATCCCTACAAGAGAAGAGCTGCAAAGACTGATTCAAGTTGGAGGGCATTTCTGGCCCAAGAACAATTAGATGTGACAATCAATTAATTTAGATTAATTCAGAAAAGATAAATAACCACTAAAAAGTTAAGGGTTTGGAAATAACTGGGAGTCATAGCTGACCAACTATTTTTAAGGTGGGCATTTCTCCTTTCATCAAAGTTGCATCACACTATTCCTTTTGAAAGAAGGTAGGAAAAAAATTCCTTTTTGTTAACATTGATAATATAATCCTGATGATGAATGTATATCATAAATTAAATTTGATTTTACTTTTTAGTTTACTATGCTTAAACATTTTACTCTCTCAAGACATGTAATCTATTTTCTACCTCAATGAAGTGACACACTATAATGTGGTAATGGTTTATCTGGGATAAGGAACCAGATAGCACAAGTCAAGAATAATTTTCATTCCTTCTTACTGCATTCTTCATAATATGTTTATAATCCTAGGCCCACAGCTACAGTTTTTAAACTGCTGATTTTAAATACTGCAAAATTAATAGTTACCTTCTTTTACACAGAGTTCATGCTACACATTAGACATTGGATTTGCAGGATTTAAAAGTCTCTTAAAAACTTTTGCAGTTAATTAACTCCTCAAACTTGTGTACTGCTTAAAAGATTAGGAGACATTGTATGCTTAACTGGGAGGTTAGAGAAGAGGAAAAAAGAAAAGAAAATCCAAATTAATTTTTTTTTTAAAGAAAGGGTTTTTTGTTGTTTGGGTTTTTTTTTTTAAGAATGAAGAAGATCAGATAACAAAGGGGCAAAAATATTCTACAAAATGAAGCAGAATTTTCCCTGCCACTGGATAAGATGGACCAGTCATGTCAATGAGAAACATTACAGCTCCAAACATTGTCCCATCAGGTGCTTCAGTGCGTATGGTCCCCACCAGAGAATGCAAGTGCAGGTGGGAGAAGGCAAAACCCCTCTCTGCCGCTGCCACACTCTTGGATCAGTACAATTTATTATGGCAAGATAATGTAAATCCCAACCCTGGAGATGTCCAAGGCCAGGTTGGACAGGGCTTGGAGCAACCTGGGCTAGTGGAAGGTGTCCCTGCCCATGGCAGTGGGGTGGAACAAGATGGTCTTTAAGGTCCCTTCCAACTCAAACCATTCTGGGATTCTACATTTCTCTGTGATGGTTCATAAAAGAGCCAAACTGGAAAATTTCCCAGAGTTCTCAACTTCAAGGTGACTTTTGGGAATCATGTTTAGCAAACTAACTCAGAGTAACTGGCTAAAAAAAATATGTCTGTAGAGATTTCATTTTGTATTTTTTTATAACTTCATCCATGTAATTGGACAGTGTTTAACACAATGGAAAATATTTCCTTTTTTATTAACAAAGATGACATACCTGGGTCACTTCCTAAATGGGCCTCTATTGTATCTCTATTTATTCCTACATTTTCTCTTTACCTGTTTCTATCAACGACTCCCTTCATTTCAGTCTCTGTATTAAGAATGCCCATAAAATTCTGGTGCGTTGGACAAATAATGCAGTGTCACATCATCTATTTGTACTTCATATTTCATGTGCTGAATTTGCAAATGAGGTTTCAAATGGCTTCTCTCAATAGCCACTGAGTGAAAAGCTTTTTATAGCTCAGAGATCCCTAAGAATCTGAACCAGCTTAAATTTCCACTATTATGAGAAGCTTTTCCCCCCTCACCTCCCAGGTATATTTATTTGCAATATTTCCATATAAGTACTGGTTTACAAAAGATGAAGTAGTTGGGTTCTGAACTAAAATAACACTGTTACCTGTGATTTCATTAGGAACAGTCAAGTCAGTCCCAAAAGCCACATTTTTTTCTCACAATACCCCTGCACAAACCCCTGAGGATGGGGAACCTCCACCCTAATTAACTGCTGGTCTTGTACCCCTCTCTCTTTTCCCACTCAATTAATTAACTCATTATTAACTCATTATTTTCCCAACTTACTAAATATCTTACCATTTCTCAGGCAAATCCTATAAAACACAAGTGCTTCCCTCTGATCTTTGAGGGACATTTGGAAATTTGAGGTGTAAGACAGTACAGTCAGCCTCCAGAGCAACTGCAGGAGCACACAGGAACCTGTAACAAACTCAAACAAACTGGTGAAGATTTCAATTACAAGATAAGTCTAATGCTCCCAAATGGAAATGAAAGAAAGATTTATTCCTTTGGCAACTTGGCTTTCCGTGCCCTCCCCCTCCAGTACAGAAGGATTCACGTCATATCCATGACTGAGAGCATGTATTTTTGAAGTATCCAAAAAAGTATGTCTAGCACTAAATACTATGGATTTATCACAAAATGGAAGAGAAAGTGCAACTTGAAAAGCAGTTTGAATAAAGTGTATCCACAAACCCTCATCTCAGGGGTTGGACTTGATGATCCTTGTGAGTCCCTTCCAACTCAGGATATTCTATGACTCCGTGTCAACCAGATCTTATGACATTTTAACAAGCAACACCAAGGCCACAAACAGGGGGATGTGTTTTCCTAATGTGGAACATAAATTATGGAGCTTTACCAGAAGACAACATTATATCAAGGTGAGACATTAGCCTTGCATGGTTAAGATCTGCTTGTAGTTGATTTTTCTGACACGTTCTAGAGTGTCCAATTAAGGTGCAAGAATTATTAACTTATCCCTTCCTTTTTGTACACAATTTCTTAATTAATAAGGGTGAGACTAGAGCAGACCTGGAGAACAGGTTCATAAAATGAGAAAAAAGAAGAAGAAGAATTATTTTTGTAAATAAAAAATATGCATGTTTTAAAAGGTTAAAGGCCAGGTATGTAGCTACAGAGGGAATCTAACAAAGCTTCTCATTTTAAGAGAAAGAAGGTAGATTTATCTGGAGCAGGTCTGGAAGAGGCCACGGAGATGTTTCCAAGGCTGGAGCCCCTTTGCTCCAGAGACAGGTTGGTAGAGCTGGGGGTCTTCAGCCTGGAGAGGAGAAGGCTCCAGGGAGATCCTAGAATCTTCCAGTGCCTAAGGGGGATACGAGGGAGCTGGAGAGGGACTTTTGATAAGACCACGGAGTGACAGGACAAGTGGAGATGGATTCAAACTGCCAGAGAGCAGGGTTAGATGGGATATGGGGAAGAAATTCTTCCCTGTGAGGGTGGTGAGGCCCTGGCACAGGTTGCTCAGAGAAGCTGTGGCTGTCCCATCCCTGGAAGTGTTCAAGGCCAGGTTGGATGGGGCTTGGAGAAACTGGTGGAAGGTGTCCCTGCCCACGGTAGGGGAGTTGGGACTAGATGGTCTTTAAGGTTCCTTCCAACACAAACCATTAGTTGGTTATACAGTTCTATGATCTCTCATGAGCTTTTTCCACATCCAATGGCAGGGACATAATTGCAGAACTTTTGCACTGCCCTGAAGAAACCACTCTGTCAGCACTGTAACCATTGTCCTCAAAGAAATGCCAGCTTTGGGCATAGAAATAGTTCATACAGTCATTACTTCTGGGATTTTGTCTGTACAATGACAGGTAGATAATGGAGATTTGGTCCAGGAAAGGTTACAAGTCACATAAAGAGACTGCAGCCCACCCACCGCACGCCTGGTCACATGGAGAGGCCCATTTTATCTTTGTACATAAACACACAGAAACGTTTGCAAAGTCTCCAAATTATTTCATTTTCTTGGGAGAAAGAAACTGTAATCGCCTGGGCTGTGCAAGTTCATTCTTCCTTCTACTACTTAAGTCATGGACATTCATCTTTCCACAAAGAGCCCAAATTGTTCCCGTCTGCACCGAGAGTTTTGTTGTCTCATTTTAACTGACCCATCAGACCATAAAGGTTTTCACATCTCTTAAATGGTGTCATTAAGAGTCCTTTCTCATTTACTGTGAAAAGGACTAACAACTCCTAGAGAAGAACTGGAAGTCTTAAGAGCAACCTCTCAGATTTGGAGTCAGAGGCGATGCTCATTAAATATAATTCTTCATTAAAAGATAAGAAGCAGCTGGGACTGGCTTTTTGAGCATACAGCCATTTCTTATTAAAGTTCAAACAAACAAACAAAGTTTCTTTTGTGCTTCTCTGTACCCTGCATTATCCCCCTCTCAGAGCTAGCTCACCTTGAAGAACAGCAGAGTTATATTCATTCGACTTTTTAAGTTTCACCTACATCTCCCAAACAAAAGATGTTATTCCCAACCCAAGGGCTGCCAGAAAACATACATCAACTGAAGGCTCTGAAACTTCAATTAACAGATGACCTGCAGCAGCATTGTCTGGCCCTGGTCCGTGAACACACATAAAGCAGCCTATTAAACCACTGTTACATTAAACAGCTTCACAGGGCACTGAGCACCTGAAGACAACCTGTTCTCTTTCTACCTTCACGAAAAAACTTTGTTCCTTTACCAATTCTGAATGACACAAATGGTTTTTTAGAAAGGTACTGATTCCAAAACACGTAAACTGATGGATGACACAGAAGGACATTAATAATGTGATCCAGTCCCTTGGGAGATCAGTCACTGTCTGTGTATTTAACAAGGATATTATACAGTGCGAATATCCAGTAATAAGGTCACTGTTACTTGTCTGGCCTTATTAATAAGATAATCTCATGCTGGCTGAATGGAGGAGGTTCCAAGGATGCCACAGGAATGTGTGGGAGGGCTGGAAGGTGACGGAGCAAAGCAGTGGCCAAGCTGTGCTGAAAAAGGAGACACGAGAGCAAAGAACACACTTAAGGGATAGTTGGTGGCAGCCAAGAAGGCCTAATGGAAGATAAATTTTCTACTGCCAGGCATGTTTTTAAACATTCTGTCTTAGACTGCTTTGCACTTACACGAGGGAACCAAACAACAACTGGAAAATCCTGAAATGTATGCCAGTACCTGATTAAATTATGCCATGTAACAATTCAGTTGGGACTCACTGGGGCTGATAACTGTTAATCAGGTAGTTTATGGAGCTCTTTCACAGGAATATATTGTAGCTCAACATCTATTCAGTAATTCTCATTCCATAGGTGATGGGACCTATCTCTAATGCCTTTCAGAGGCATATCAAGAACCTGCTTCCTGACTATTTTACTAATCTTTCCAATTTAAAACAAGCAACAAGATTATTTTTGGCAATGCTTGGAAAAAGAAAGTTTTCTCTTGACTGCTAATGATGCAAATAATAAAAACAATCTTGGGTTTAATTTGCCCTCGGCATAGAACTCTTGCACAGAAATTGTATTCCCTCAGTTAACAACAGAGTTTCACTCCCAGTTAATAAATAAAAGCACTTGTATGATATAATCAATGAAATAAAAAAAGTTGTAGCATTTCTGTATCTCTTTTCATCCAAGGTTCTATTTAACAACTCTTCAAGTAAGACTGCCAGGCTCTTCTTTGCTAAGGGGTTTTTTGTTTCAATAATTGTTTGATCGATCACAGACAAAGTAAAATCCTATATATCAAGGAGATTTCTGTTCTGTCTGGTCTTCTCAATTTTCTTACTCCTTCACTGCCCTGCAAACTTCCCAGGAATCAATGGGTAGCTGGGTCTGCAGGTCAGCTACCTCCCTTCAGCATCCAGACACTACACCGAAATATCAGCAAATAAAGGAACACGAGGGATCAGCTTTCCCAGGAGTTGCTTCTGTGGAATGTCTAGAAACAGAGGAGATCTCAAAAATACCAGCTTTATGTGGTTCACACCTTGTTTTTCTAATAGGCATCTTCAGTGGATTCATTATCCCTTAGAGAGCTATTTAAGACAAAAACTAAAAGAATAGTCCCAAATGCGAATGTCCTTTCCAATGACCAGGCTGGGAATTAGCCACCATCATAGGAAGATGTCTAAATTTCTCTGGTTGAGGCCAGTAGGTGTAGGATCACAGAATCATTAAGGTTGGAAAATACCTCTAAGATCATTGAGTCCAACCACTAACCCAGCACTGCCAAATCCACCACCAAACCACGCCACAGACCTGATGGAGGAAGTCCAGAGGAGGCCAAGAACACTCCACGAGGGCTGGAGCCTCTCTGTGCTCTGGAGCCAGGCTGGGAGAGCTGGGTGTGTTCACCTGGAGAAGAGAAGGCTCTGAGGAGACCTTCCAGTGCCTAAAGGGGCTCCAAGAGAGCAGGAGAGAGACTTTGGACAAGGGTCTAGAGTGGCAGGACAAGGCAGAATGGCTTTAAACAAGAGGGCAAGGTTAAATTGGATATTGGGAAGAAATTCTTTCTTCCCTGTGACGGTGGTGAGGCCCTGGCACAGGTTGCCCAGAGAAGCTGTGACTGCCCCATCCCTGGAAGTGTCCGAGGCCAGATTGGGTGGGTGTTGGAGTAATCTGGCCTAGTGGAAGGTGCCCCTGCCCATGGCAGAGGTTGAAATGAGATGAACTTGAGGGTTCCTTTCAACCCAAACCACTCTATGACTCTATGATTCTGTATCAACTAATCTGAGCTAGCTTAAATACAAGGTCAGTCTAAACCAGAGTACAGGCAATGGGGAAAGACAAGACCACCAGCAGGCAGCTCAATTTTTGTTATGTTTTAAGTAACTGAACACATGGGATGACTCTTTCTTGAAAGGTGCATGTCTTTTTTCCACTTCCTTAAGAGAGCTGAGACTTTATGACAGTGGTTTTAAGATGAAGATAGGTGAGATACATTGTTCATCACCTTTCAAAGTAGCACTGGCTTAATCATCAGATATAATTTATGTCATATGTTATGCCAAAAGTCAGATTACATATAATCAGAATGGACTTTTTGATTTTAGAATCTATAATGGTTACAGATTAGAAACAGGTCCCTTGAAGGCAACACAGTTCCAGGGATGGGACAGTGATGTGAGATGAAAGTCATTCATGACAACTCTGTTATATTTCTTTTTAATAATGGATGTCCATAAAGAAAGCTCAGTTCGTTTTCAAATGGCTGAACTTTTTGAAGCAATCTGCTAATGGTTCCTGTGACATTGACAGAATCTGAACAACATTTATCAGGTACATAAAGCTGAGAACATGCTCTGTACCTTGCAGCAGAGGAATTTACCCCGAGCCATTCCAAACTTGCAGGTATCTTTAAAAATTGAGATTTTTAACATAATAAATATAAATACTGTCTCAAGATATAAAATTCTTCCATTTCCCAACAAACCAATACATTTTATCTCCATAGGATAATGGGTTTTGACTTCTGTCTGGAAATAATGCAAACAAGCACTTTAACAAACATAATAATATATGTGGTAAACTGAATAATGTCAGATTTACATGCTTTTTAAAATAAAGATTGTCTGACAATGCTGTAATTTTTTACCCCCTTCAGTTCGAACGTTTTCACTGGGATTTGCCAGATGTGTGCATTTAAGTAATCAGGAATGAGATATAACTGTGCACAGGACTAGAATTTGCTGGAGAAAGAGATACCTCACTATAGAATCAGAGAAGGCATTTTTCTTAAAATGTGTATTAAAAAAAAAACCCTTCATATTTTGGCACCTTCATGACTCTCATTTAAATATAACAAGGGGTCAAGCTGTGGCTGCTCCATCCTTGGAAGTGTCCAAGGTCAGGTTGGATGGGGCTTGGAGCAACCTTCTCTAGTGGAAGGTGTCCCTGCCCAGGGCAGGGGGTGGAACTGGATAATCTTTAAGGTCTCTTCCAACCCAAACCATTCTGTGATTCTGTAATTATTTTCCCCAGTCAGAACAATAAAACAGACTTTCTCTCTGTTTCTATTATTTATTTTTTGACGGCAGTTTTCCACTGTAAAAATAGAATGATGTAGTTTAGTCATATACAGACATTTTTATTAATAGAGTGACACAACAGAAACAAAATAATAAAACCCTTGAGAAATGATTATTTAGAATGGCTGTGAAGGGTAGTAATGCACAGGGGATAGAAGGAGCCAGATCTTAAAGCTAGATTTTTATCTGAAGTATTGTTAATATGATTTCATTTCTCTGTAATTTACTTATCTGAAGATTGTTAAGAATTTATTATATAAAATATTTCAATTCTTAGCAGAACTTTAAAACTTGAAATTGAACCGGACCACTAGTCAGCCTGCAATAGTTGCCTCAGGGATTATAAAACACTTTAAAAAAAAAAGCAACAAGCACCGTATAATTAAGTTCTAGCCTAAATTCTTAGTGCAAAAGTTACAAGTTAACCCTGCAGCAGGAAGAGAACATGGCAGTTTACAGCCATCCCCATTGTCCTGCTCCTTTTAACCACATGGATTATGGGGAACAAGGGGGTTCCAAAACACAGAACACACCAGTCAGTCCCAAAAGTCCTCGTTAATCCTTCCAACAAATTAAAAAATTCTTACTGACCCTCAATCTGCTGACTTGAATATCCTTAAGCAGATGAACTTAATCTCAATAAGGCACATCTCATCTATAAAACATCTCTAGGTGAGATTCCTCAAGAAATCATAGTGAGCCAAAAAGAGTCAGAGAAAAGATGAAACCAAAGTAGGAAGAGGAATAAAGTCTTAATGATCATAAAAAGCCTTGGACTATGAGATCAAAGTAGTGTAAACACACTCAAATCTTATATATCCAAAGGATATATCCAAAGGTTATATCCATTCTAGATAAATGTTCCATGGAAATAAAAAGTCTTCCTATTTTTTTCACCATAAGCATTGAAAGGAAAATGGGTAAATAAAGTACTTCATAGTTTTCTTCAAATTTTGATTAAATTTATTCAGATTTATGCTTTGTTTCTCTTTCATTTACTGTAAAAAATTTCTTACTCTACTGTATCAGGTTTTTTTGTCCATTTGTCTCTCCACAATTATCAAGTTAGAGATTTTAAGATCCAACTACTGTGTATAAACACATCACCAGGCAAGGGTAAATGAGAAGGTACAGTTAAACTTTTTAAGGCACTTGAACAGTATTACCACATCAGTAGAATTTTGTGATTGGTTCATTAATAGAAGCTCTTCAAGAAACTATCTGGTACAAGGAAAAAATCCCTCATAGATCCATGTCCTGTTAACAGATCAAAGACAGTCAATTTTCTCCATGAGGGGAAATTATGAGTAGAGTCCCACAGGGATCTGCTTTGGTTCTTTGCCCACCTTTATGTCTATAATTGATCTAGAGCTGATGAAGTAGTGAAATCTGCTTAAGCTACCAAAATATTCAGCACAGCTAAAACTAGCTCAGTATTAATGTGTTGCATCACCTCAACAATGTATTTACAATATTTCCCACTTTACAATTCACTCAAGAGGGAAATCTTGTGCCAGTTTGAGTTGTTCTCTAAACACACAGCTGGAATGTTCTGGGATGATCGAGGACACAAACAGAAGGAACTATTCTGAAAGGCTTAGAGAACAAAGCAGAGACCATTTCCACCACACCAGACAGATGTGGGGGGCACCTGTGCCTTCTACACCACAGCTGGACCAAAGAACAGAAAATACAGACAAGAGTAACAAAGGTATGAAAATTCTTCCATTCAAAATGAGCTTTGTGCAGAAAGGAGCAAAAAAAAAAAACAAAAAACAAGTCAGAGCTATGCATTTATAAACTTAATGGAAAAGGTGAATAGAAGGTAATTATTCATTGGTCTCATTATACGAGACCTTGGGGAAAACTGCAATGAGTGATTAGACAGAGGAAAATAAATACTTTCTCACACACAAACATTTGTCATAGATATCTTGGAGCCATATATAAAAGAACTCCAAAAGAAGTTAAACAAATTCAAGAGTTATTACACGAGATGTCACAGATGGAACTTTTATCTCAAAAACTCCTTGAATCTAAAAGAGAAGGATAACTCAGCACTTGTCCTGCTTTATTGATGACTTAAGGAGATGTTAACTGCTACTCTCAGAAGCAGATTAAGTCCAGAGATTTTTGGTCTCCATCTCTGCACACATAACTATGTTCTTTTTGTGATAAACACTGTAACTTCTCTCCAGGGCCCAGCATCTCAAATTGCTCTCCACAATGCACCCATAGCTCCGTGCTGTTCCCAAATCACAGAATCATAAAATCACACAATGGTTTGGGTTGGAAGGGATGTTAAAGACCATCTAATTCTGACACTTTCCACTAGATCAGGTTTCTCTCTCTGTCATTCAAAATGTCTCTTCCCACGCAACCCTCCCAACGTGCGACGGAGCCCATCCACACCAAACCTTTCCATGCAACCTTGAGCCCTTCCCATACTCCTGCCTCAGATCCCTTAATCCAGAGAGACCTTCCTGGCTGTCACAGCTCCTCCTGCTCTGTTTGTTGAGGCTCCAAATTTTGCCCCGACAGCCACCACTGTTGGCTACTCTCTTAAAAGTTTCACTATCCCTGGAGAAGCAAAGCCCTTGCACTTGTTTTCACAAAGATCAAAACCCAGTAAAAACCCTCAGGCAGAAATCTGTAATCAAAAAAATGACATGATTCTGGAAGCCATAAAGGAGGACATAAAGGAGAAAAGCAGGTATAGGTTGTTTCCAGGCAGAATAGGTTCCAGTGACTAATTTTCAGAACATTTGCTTCTCTTCTCAGTTCTCTGTTCGGGGGGAAAAACATCCTGCATCATTCACTAACACAAAGTGTTCTCCTGGAGTGTGAATGCTTAGTATCTTCAACAATCATGCAATTTATTCAAATGTCTAAAAATGGATATAATAGAAAATTCTTTCCTTTCTGTCAGCTGAAAAAAAAAAAACAAAACCAAAACAACAAACCAACCGCTGAGTTTCAATGGTTTCTGTACTGTTGCATCTTATCTTAGAGAGGCTTAACTAAAACCTTGAGAACTCCACAACAAGCCTGTAGATGGGTTAGACTTTTGTGTTAAAAATGCTTCTTTTCCAGAAGGCATAAATAATTACTGGGAAAGCGACCATAAGTCTCATCCAAAGTCAGTAGGAAGACTCCTACTGACTTCATCATATCTGGAATGAGCCCAAGGTTTGTATTATAGCTTCGTGTATTTTTATACTGGCATTGCAATGAATTCCTACAAAAATAAAATTTCAAAATGTTAAAGGGGAAAGAACAGGTTACACTGCTAAATTCAGGGAAATTTTGAAATGGATGTGCTTCCTACACTTGGAGCATCAATCCTCCTCTTCTATTCCTGTCTACAACAACATAAAAGTCCCACTAGGTGTAAAAATCTCCTCCTAATGCTGTCTCCTTTTCAATACATACAAGACAAAATGCACTCTGTAAACATATTTCCCTTCAGAAACTGGTAGTTAAGTAACAATTTCATCTCCTCTCCTGCTCCTTATTTAACTCCCACATCCCCTTTCTCCAGCTCTAAACATTTAAAGAGCTTTATACCTGTTTGATTAAATTTATGAGGCTGTTTCTTTCTTGCAGTGATTTGAGAAATAATCTAACAATGGAGCTTTCAACTCCTCAATACAATATACTTGGGGACACATAATCTTCTCTTTAAGGGACAAATCAGTTTTTAAGCTCCCACTGCTTAAGTCAGGCTGAGAGGCATCCAAATCACAAGGACTGAAATTCCTTCAGGAAGCTTCTAAGTGCAAGATAAGAAAAACATCTTGGTAAACACACTTGTGCTTTAAGGTGGACACCTTTATCTAAAAAACCTTAACCTGCAACAAACTATCACTGGATTAAAAAAAAACAAAACATAAACAAAACTAATCCAAAATGATGTTGCTCAAGGGATTATTGGTGACTTTATATTTTGCACTTTCAAAACGTGCCAGGGAAGAATTGGTGAGCACGTTTCCAGCACTTCATTAAAAGTATCTAGATGTTATAATGGAAAACATGGGATTTTTTTCATCAGAGAAGAAATAGCAGTGAAATCTCATTCCCTCGCAAATGTCAGGTCAGCCAAGATCACAAATCATGAATCTGAGAATCATTTTTTTTTTCTCCTGGCATGTCAGACACAGCTGCTGGAACTCAGATGCTGTAGTTGGTTTGTGATCCAGTGCTGGACATCATGAATTTCAGAGTGGAGTGTTGTCAGAGAGATGAAAGACTGCAGGAATAAAATATCAAGGGCAAGAGGGGGTGAACTCATCAATATTTGTACTTCTAGAGGACCTGAACCTTGGCCACATGCTCCTGCAGCATCACTGGATGGTCCTTCATGTAAACAGCAATTTTTTTATTTTCTTCCCTTGCTCGGTGAAAAATGGTGGTAATTATATAAAACTGCAGAGCTACCAAGAATTTAATTTTGTGCTTTAACAATACAGAAATTAGACGCCAGCACCACTTCTCTAAATGAGATTCGCTTCATTTCCCTGTCTCCCAGACAGAATGTTCCCTCCTTCCAGAATAAAATACACTGAAAATTATAATAGCCTAAGGGAATCCCCTCGACAAGAGATCTCCTCCAGAACATGGGCTCATGGAAAGAGAAATGTTGGGAGGCTCCAGATAGCAGCCTGAAGGAAACTCGAGGCACATGACTGTCCCCAAACACCTACTCTTTTCCCTTCCCTCAAATTTAAATAGAATAATTTTTCAGCTTACCCTGGGTCTACTAATTCCTCCCAGGCTTAAAGTTAAGTTTGTTCAGATCTAGGTTAAACATTTTTCAGCTGGTGGGCCGGTGCACAACTGCAGGTCACAGCAGGATCTGTGCCTTGGCTGGTAAATGCAGCAAAGTGAGCCCTGTGGAAAGACTCGGTGGGTAACAGCATCCTGAGAGCAACCCACAACTTGATCTGCAATGTCAGTATGCCAAATTATGCTCTATTTAATTGTTAGAAACAGAAGGGAGAAATATTTCAGTGGAACAGGATTGGTAAATAAGGATTTCATAATTAGAATTGTGCTGGTTTTGGAGGGGGGCTATTATTTTGGTTTATAACTTGACTAAATCCATTACATACTAAGCATGATAAATTTACTGAAAAGTTACTGATTGTATTACTGAACAAATCACATAACAGGGAGCCTACTTTAATGTCAATATTGCACTATATTTTAATTTCTGGTGTCTCAAAAAGATCAGCTGAAATGCCTATTCTTCCACCAATAATTTATCTTCCAGGATATTTTTGCAATGAGTATTAATGCCCCTGCTGGTCTAATCTCACCGATATCAGTATTTATTGTGGGTTTTCATTAGCTTTGATATTATAATTCATGGAAAACAAGGCACAGCACAAATAAGAAATGCTGTAAATCACCAAGAAAAGCAGAGACAATCAGGTTCCTATCAAGACTTGCAGTTTTAGGTCCAGTTCTTACAGCACTTGGACTAAGCCCATCTACATGTTTAAAGCAGGTACACAATTTTATGTGCTCTACCACATCAAAACCAAACTTCCAGGTATGACAGTGGAAGAAAAAGTGGTCCTTAGTTGTGATGGCATGGATGCTGTGATTGCCCCATCCCTGGAAACATTCAAGGCCAGGTTGGACAGGGCTCTCAGCAACCTGGTCTTGTTGGAGATGCCCCAGCTCATGGCAGGAGGTTGGACTAGATGGGCTTTAAAGGTCCCTTCCAACCCAAACTACCCTGTGATTCCATGATTCCATATTGAAGTATTTCCCTGTAAGTTATTTGGAGCAGTCCAGGATTATGATTTCTCTTGGAGACTGTTCACAATTTTTCCAGTGGCCAAAGGACACCCACTCCCAGAGAGAATTCTGAATAATAGACATCTGACAGTACAGTAGCAATGTAAACTGATAAATTGCCTGTCAAATCTAAGAGAAAAGAAACCAAAACAGCTTTTGGCAGAGCACCTGATTCTATAAAATAAAAATAAAAATAAAACAAAACAAGAAAGGAAGAAATTCTTTACAGAGAGGGTAATCAGGCATTGGAATGGGCTGCCCAGGGAAGTGGTGGATTCTCCATCCCTGGAGGTTTTTAAGATGACACTGGATGTGGTACTTAGTGCCATGGTCTAGTAACCACGGCGGTGGTGGATCAAGGTTTGGACTTGATGATCTCAGAGGTCCCTTCCAACCCAGCTGATTCTATGATTTTATGAAAATAAAATAAAAATGAAAAAAATGTATCGTGCAGCTTCAAGCATTTTAAACAGAGTGAGTTTGTGGTGTGTTTAAACCTTTCCTGGAGATTGGCATTTGTCCCAAGCTGTGTCAATGTGAGCACTGGAAGCAATCTTAAAAGCAGCACCACTGCTTCTCTACCCACATGGATGTTTATGAGGTTATTCAGACACTCGTGCCTTCCTCAGATGCCAAACCCATCTGGTTTTTCCATCAGTGAGCTCAGAATGATGATTTCATTATCCCTTGGGTGGCAGGCATAAAAATATAGGGGTGATTAACTTAGTGACAGAATTAAAACTTGAGTTATGTAAAGTTAATTCCACTTTTTCAAATACATCAGTGGAAATTATCAAGGAATTCTCTAGTTGACTTAGTTTCACGGATTTATTTATTTACTTAAGGGCAGGAAAGAGAGGTAACTGCTAAATTTATAAATATATAAACCCCCAAATTATTCTGACATTTTTGCCATGTGCACAATAGACACAAAGTTCCACAGAAGTTAGAAGGAAGATGACTTGCAAAACAAGGCTCTTCCCACATCTAACATTGGCAATATCTGGCACACTGATCTCTGGAAAATGTAACTCAGAGTTAGAGAGAAATAACTTAAACCAAACTCTTTCATAAAGAGCTTGGTTTATAAGGAAGCACACATAAATTGTAGGGATGAAAAGACCAGAAGCCAATATGTGAGGCTGATTAAACATTCTACAGAAGTCAGTTTTATATGATAATGGCAAATCTGCAAGCGAATTTCCATTGCAAATGTCATTTATCTATAAATATTAACACATAAATATTAGCTACAGCTATTTCATACATCTACATTAATAGAACTCGCATATCCACGATGTAAATAAAATAGTTTACTATTTTTAATTTTATTACTTGTAAAACAAGATTTCTGGACATGATTTAAACAACTAAATTATATAATTAACAAAATAAAATTATAGCACTGTGTGCACAGCATGGAAGATGAGAGTCATCATCCCAGGTATACTTACAGTTCTTAGGAAGAATTGTGACCACATTAAAGATAAAAGTAAAATGCAAACTTCAATGAGCAATATTATATTGCTTTCAAGATATACAATTAAGAATGCTCTAGAGATAACTATAATACTACAACACAAGTTATTACCATAACCATAATACCGTTTGAAACTCATTCAAAAAGAACCCTAAAACCTTCCAAGCTCTGCCAAGTGATGTCTGTTTGGAGGTGGAATATATTCCCAGGATAAAAAGCAGATGATCCTCAATTGGCAGATTCTAAAACATCACAGTAGGAGAAAAATCCAGATTTTCTAGGAAAATTGAATGAATTACCTAAACCAGCTTTTCATTCATCTTGTCAAGAAATGGAGCAAGGGGATGGAACATGATGATCTTTAAGGTCATTTTCAACCCAAACTGTTGAAAATGCCCCAAACTGGCTATGTTCCCCCTGTAAGCAAGTAAGAGTGAATAAGAATGAGGAGTTGCCATACAAATTTGGGATGGACATTCCCATAAAAGAGATCATCTAAAAGCAGGACTTGTAGGCCGAGAATGAGAAGGAGCACAAAATTTGTCTTACCTGATGTGAGCCACCCTAAAGTTGTGCCTATAAACTACATCAGGCAGGAGAGAAATGCATATTCAGAGCCTGATTCCTCCCATCCTAACACAGGCACCCGAGGCAGTGAATAAAATTATCCTCTTCCCTCCTTTTGCTGACAGTATGGGAAACATGGAGATGCTTAATTTTAATTGTCTAAAGAGCAGGTGAAGTGCAGGAAGAGCAGAGCCTTGACTTTGTACCTGCAAGAGCCCAGCTCGGCTGAATCAGCCCCGGGGGAAATGAAGAAAAATGGGCTCAAAGAGAGATTTTCATTACTTTTCCTCGTGCATATAAAAAGAAACACTAATACATTCCGTCCCTACCTCCCTCCTGAAATAGCAGTTCCAGGTTGCTCCTTCTCCAGGGTGAACCACCTGAGTTTGCCCCAAACACACGTGGCTGTCATCCTTCTGATTCACAACACACAAAAAAACACAGGGAAGAACTGTGGCGAGTTTTCCTGTTGGAACGTGGCATGAACTGAACTTTACTGTCACCCTTTGAAAGTCAGTCTAAGCATTGTGTTAACTGAATTATGAAAAATATATGAGGTGGTGATCACCTGGCATTGATTTGCTTCCCAACTCCAGATGTCCCATCCCTGGAAGTTTTAAAGGCCAGGTTGGATGGAGCTCTAAGCACCCTGATCTAGTGGAAGGTGTCTCTGCCCATGGCAGAGGATTTGAAATAAATGGTCCTTAAGGTTCCTTCCAACTCAAACCATTCTAAGATTTGATGATTTGTGTTTGATTCAGTCTGTTAAAAGAAAAAAAAAATACATACTTTGTGAACTGAATTCTAGGTATGGCATCCAAATTCTTTTTTTATTTTATTTTTTTTTACCTATTTTATGCTTTTTACTATAGACTCTGTTTGTCAAAAACTGAACAATGTACCAGTGAAAGAATTATCTACCACTGGTTTAAAATCCAGTTCCAGGTGTTAACGTGGTCTTTGTAAACAGCCTAACACATGGGAACTGCCTATAACTGACCAATATATTCCATGCACACTTGGAAACCCTTTGAAAGGAAATCTACAGGGACAACACTGATCCAAAATAGAAATAATTCCAGTTGAGAACAATTCCTTCAAGCTGAACCAATCAGTTCCTTTCAAAATCATAACCACGTCATGATAATCCCCAGATTCCTTCCCCATCCCTGGAAGTTTCCAAGGCCAGGTTGGAGGGGGCTTGGAGCAACCTGGGATAGTGGAAGATGTCCCTGCCCATGGCAGGGGGTTGGAATGAGATGGTCTTTAAGTTCTCTTCCAACTCAAACCATTCTTTGATTCTGTGATACTTTCACACAGTACATGGAAACCAAAACCTGGGTGAACCACACTCTGGTAGTCAATGTATAAAGTTCTAATAATTTTCACATACTAAGAACAAACAGAGATTTTTTTTCAGCTGACTGTGCTGGGCTGGTAGCAAACATAAATTAGTAGTTTGCTGTCACCTATTGACTTTTATTTTCTTAATTGTTAAACAGGAAAAAATCATTTTCTTACATATGCAAACTTATGCATATTGAACTCTTAAATCAACACAGCATGGCTCTGCCTAAAGGTAAACTATATTGCCCCTGAAAAATTAATAAAATATCAAATAGTGAATCCTGTACTGGTGACTCTTGGGGTGGTCCCAGTGTTAATACCTGATGAAGTGTCTCTGTTCCTGTCCCTTGGAGGTGACAAAGCCAGTTGAAACATTTTACCCTGTAAATCCCCCATAAATATATAGTATATAGTATCTATTATACAATGAATAATATACATTAGACAATATATAATATATAATATATAATATATAATATATTAATTATAAATAAAGTAAATATATATTATAATTATAATATATAATAGATAATATAACTATGTGAATATATAAATAACATAATATAATATATAAAATGAATATATATAATAATATAAATAATTGATATGAATAACACATATATAATGTATAGTATATAATATATATAATAACTATATAAGATATAATATATAATATATAATCTGATTTGTATTTAGTATGTATTCCTCCACCTGCCACAGGTATTGTACCTTTGCAAGGGGCTACTAACAAATTTCCCAGTGCCTACATAGGCAACCCCTCCCAAGATGCAAGAAATTTCAAGTCACAGTCTTAGCCATCTTATAATTCAAATAATTCCACTGCATAAATAATTGTGAAATAAATACCAGAGTTTGATTAAAAAGTGAAAAAAAAAAAAAAGGCAGCAGTGGCAAATTGCATCCAATATTCTTTTCGGGAAAATACATAAACGAAGCCATTGCCTTAGAGCAGGAAATGTAATTTTCTTTCAGTATAGAGCATTTAGCATCACAGGATCCAAATCTAGCTGATAAACATGCCTGGCCAAATAAAACAGTCTTTTCCAATAAATCTGAACACTTTTAATCAACTTGCTTATCACAACTAAATATTTATTTACTAAATAAAATCTTAAACACAGGGCTTTTAAGATGAAGGGAATTAAGCCAGTAGGTCTGTATTTGTCTGACTATGAATCCTGTCCTGTTTTTAAAAGCACAGAGGTTTGTGAGCTCATGCAATGCTGATGTGAACCCATCTGCAGACTCTTCTGTGCTTGAACACGATCCTACTGAAAAAAGAACCCCTCATCAGCCTCACTGTAGTTTGATAGAAGGGCAATAAAACCTCTGAAAATACACAACTTCTGAAAATATACCTACTCAGGAACGTAGAAGGGAGTAGATTTGTTATCATCAACCTTTATTAATGCCTGGGGAACCCAACCACAGGCCCCTAAGAGACAACTTCAGTAGTTCTGCTGTCCACAGAAGGGCTTATTTTTCCTTCAGTCTAGGCCAGGTTTAAAAGTGGACAACCCATGGTCTAGTTTACACAAGCTGAGATGGCAAAATTCTTCTAAATTCAGCTTAAGGAACGAATGTTCCATTTGGGATGGAATCATTGTCCAATGATGCCCATAGTCATCTGAAAAACTGAGCTTTTAGTACTGGACTTGGTCCAAATGCCACTAAATATTAACTGAAATGCTGCAATTTAGGTTCCTTTATGAGAATCAAATCTCACTTCTTTGGCTTTACACCAACCACTAGATTTTTCAGTAACTTATTTTTCTCGGGCACTTTGTCACTGGAGATGTTAAATGAAATGGTTAAATACTGAAAAAATACTGAAATAATTTAAAAAAAAATAATAATACTAAAGTATCTTCTGTGGCTTTTTCCCCTCCCTTTTCCCAGTTTTGCAGCACCAGTCAGAACCTGATCCTGGCTCATAACTCTGAATGGTTCTGGCGAGCACTGCTCTTACCTGATGATTTATTTTCAGAGTGAGGGGAGGTTCTTAAAATAATTCCTCATTTTATTTAGGATCTGTTTTCTTGGATGACTTTGGCTGGTCCAAAGCTCACTGGGCACATCCTGAATCAGTCTTAAATGTTCTCAAGTTCTGTTGGTGTTTTTCCCTGTTGAAGGGTTATTGCTAAAGCCATTCAGTTATGAAAATATAAGTCTAAAATTCAAGTTGCTTGATTTACAGCCAGGGAACAAGCAGCAAACCAACAAAATTATGTTACAACAAAAAACAACCGACAGGTGACCATTGTTTAAATTTTTTGCTAGAACCTCACTTGCTAAACAATTAAGAAATATTTTAACTTTGATTTTCTGCTCAATGTGCTAAATGCTGGTAGTTTCCAATATTTTCACCCACCAGTACAGAACTGGATAATCAGATTTGAGGTACCAAAGCATTACTTATGAATGGTGCAAAACACAACTTTACAGAGAAGAGGTATGAGGAACTCTGCTACAATAGAATTCTCCATGCTCCATGGAATTTTCTCTCCACCATTCCCTCCTTTTACTGAGATACCCTCTACTAAATCCAATACTGTATAGTCCAAAAAGAAAAAAAACTGCAAGGAAGAAAAGGATCAAATTTTAAAAAGTACATTTATTAGCCAGGGTGAAAGTCATCTTATGCAGGATTGATTCACAAATACACATAGAGGAAAATCTATATAAAAGCAGGGAAGTCTTTCTATGATATTTCCTTAATTATGAAAACATATATAAAGGTATAGAAAAAAGAGAGAGAGATGTGTGTGTATCACACACAATCACTTAGCTCTGAGTGCACTTAAAGGTCTTGATAGCACCATATGCTTTGTCTGCTGGAGCAGGAAGGTAGTTGGTAGCAGTAAGGTAAACATGAACAGTCCACTCAAAAAAATCCCATAGCTCAGTTTAAACGTTTAAAAGTTTAAAGACAGGTATACACTAAACACCTTTATGGTAAGGAACTAGAAATGCTTCTGGTACAACACACTTCTGGCACAGTTTACATTGCCCACCAAACAACACTGCATAGTCATGCCCCTCTGGCTCTCTACATATTTCTACACAACATGTACATTTATAACTTTGACACTAAACTATGCACTGAACATGAAATTCAAATGTAACCTAAACTCTCCTGCTTTTATTTAAAGTTCTTCCCTGTGCTTTTGATTTGTTCCTTCATGTCTTTGCTTTTCCTCGTAAAAAACTCCCTCCTGCTTGCACTCTGTGTGCCTTAACAGATTGTACAGTGGGGAGATCTCCTCTTTACAGTCATGGAATTATTGAATATAACAGCAATATATTCAGGGAAGCATCCCCAGGACAAACCAGTCCTCCTTTACTCTTCCTGGAATGGGCTACTCACAGATCTTTGCAAAGGAAACATTGCAGGTGGGGCTCAGGGGGTGCACTGAGACTGAGCAGGAATGGAAGCACCAGATCTTCACTGTTCACATACAGAATCACATATAAAACCAGCATTTTCATTAATAATAATAATAATAATAAAGGATAAAATTAGTATGCCAGGATTCTGAATTCACAAATGTACTTAATGCTGCAGCCTCAGAGAAAATCATCCACCCAAGAACACCCAGTTTCCTCTGGGATATCCCAGTGCAGATGTAGAAAATGAAGAATATTACTAATAAGCCCCCCTCAAACCTGTGGGAGTTGGGAAGGCAAAGTGTGTTCCAAACTACTGGCCATTTTCTAGACCTGGAATGGGTGACATTTTTACATTCACAGAAAGCTGCAGCTTAATGGAAGTCAGAACAAACAGCATCCAAAACACAGCCCAGACAGGTAACAGCAAACCCCCTTCTTATCAGGGGAAACAAAATCTATCATACAGACAACTTCTTAAAATTTTAATACCTATAATTTAAATATTTAAAACAGCTATAATTTTAAGCCAGCAATTAAAAGAAGAGGGGGAAGAAAAACCCAACTACTTTCCAGAATGTCATTTGAAAGAAATTAATCTCCATGTTGAAATGGAAATTTATTAAGTTTGTCAAGTGTTTTAATGAGATCTTCTCGTTAGAGCCAGCACAGAATCGACGTCTGAAGGGAAGTCCAGCTAATCAGGCTGCACCAGCAATATTTACTGACATATTCTCCCTTTAATAATGAATCATCTTGATTTATATGTGATATGAGTTGTCTTGACTTAACAGTAAATACAGCCATAAAGCAATGAGAAATACCAGCAGGATGATGACACTAATTGTACTGTCTTGACTTGAATTAAAATTGCTGAGCAGTAGATGAGATTACTAGCCTGAAGATAATCTTAATTCAAATGTGCAGCTGCATTTATCTCATCTCAGATGCAATTTTCCAAAGTGCTTAAAAAAAATAATACCAGACAGATATCTAATAGGAACCTTCATTTCTGAAGGTTTTCAAGATAATTAAAAGTGTCCTCATATGTTTTGTTCTATTGCCATATTTTATAACCAGAAGTAATCTGCAGGTCAGAATAGAAAAATGAGGAAATTTCTTAAATTGCTGTAACTTTTCCCCACTTTGATACTGTCTTCTAATTTTTGGTGGCCATTTCCAAGATGGAATGTCTTTGATGATCAGAAGATCAAATAGTTAATAGCCTATCCTGTACCATGTAATTTTCTTGTAAGAATTGCAAAGCATTAGAAAACCTTTAGAAAATAATTTAAAAATATTACTTAGCCTAGCAATTCTAAATAGCAGCTAATGTGCCAGTTTTTTTTCAATTAAAGGATTATGCTGACAAGCTTCATTAGAAGAATCACAAACAGAAATTGTGCTTTCATTGTATTTGCATACATGTCAGTCCCCAGAATAGATGAGATTTCTCTGAAAACATATATTTTTTTTTTTCTCTTAATCAACATCAGACAATGCTTTGAACATATGCAATTAGTAAGGGCTCCTACACCCTGCCACAGATTTGCAATCCAAGTTTGGCTGCAGATTCTTGGGCAAGAGGGAGGATCTTGACTGGCACAATGTAAAACCTCAGAAGTAAAAAAGAAAAACAAAAAAAAACTCAAAACCAATCTCAAAGCAACCTGAGATAAATACTTCTGAATGTATTAAAATCTTGTTATAACATATTAAAATTAAAATTTTTACCAGATATGAGAGTCAGCATGTTGGTGAACATATCTTATGCCTTCTTCATGCTCTCTTCTAAATTTCCTAAGCCCTTATCACTCTTGACTAATACTCATTACTAGTTATGTTCCTTCACAGTGTTCACGGAGTATTTTCTATACCCCAAAATTCTTCAAGTACCTTTCCAGAGCAAACTGGATCAGGTCTTAATGCAGTTCCATTTAGAGCAGAAAATACAAGTTTCAACTGCAAAGACTCTTGTACAAAACATGACCTGCAGCACAGGTGGCATATTAAAAGTTTTTAGGAGTGTTAGGGCTGCCATCACTTGAGTTCGCTTTTTTCCCCAAATAAATTTACACCAGCATTGTATGTCTTCTAATGCAATAATTTTTGTGCTCACAGTAAACATCAGCATGAAGAGCAATAAACTAGGAGTGCTATAAGAGAATAAAAGAGTGGGGGAAATGTAGCAATTATTAAGAAGCAAAAAAAAAAAAAAAGCCATTTGAATCTCAGCATGGGAATATGTTTACAATACAAACCTCTACTGTGATAGATATCTAAAGTCCCTACAGTTATATATAATGGGGCCAGAGTGTTTTTAGGGCTCTGTATCCTCATCTTGACATAGATGTGCAAAACACATGAGCTGAATCAAATTCCCTGGTTTTCTTGGAGGTAAAATTCCCTGGTTTTTCCCCAGTAACTACTGGACCATTATAGCCAGCTCAGTCATAGGCTTCCATACAAACCATAATCAACTTTGGGGTCAAACATGCTACTACACATCCACTAACCCCTGAGAGATGAACTTCACTGGGATAGTTGTACAAAAAACTCAAAAGAAGGTTTATGTCGTCATCATATCCCAGGATGCCTTTCCTGTTTCCACATCCAGAAACTAGAGGTATTCTGGTGAATGTCTGTCCTTCCATGAGCCATCTGTCTGCCAACAGGTCACAATGCTCCTCCTGCAGATTTATCCATGGCAGAAAGTGGCCTCAGAATACAAATATCTCCCTCCATTCCCAAATTTGAATGCTTCTGCATGTAGCTCTGCTTTGCCTCAATATGAAGATTCGTATTGATCTTCATTTGAAAGGCAATTCTTTGTATAATAGATCATTTTTCATTCCTTCATAACTCCAGGTTGGCATTTAATAACGAACTCCAGCAGCCTGTGGAAGTGCTGAAATGTAAAGGTCAAGGACAAAACAGAAGCTTTCATGAATTGCAGCTCTCACATCCTCACCAAGATGTTTTCTGAATTAACAACTTTTGTTGATGCTGAGCAGCTCTAAGAAAGCAGACCTGGTTTGTCATCTGAGTTCCATTAAACAAAACATCTTATTCCACCTGGTTCTGAACACCTGACTGTTCTGACCACCCCCAGTGCTGGCCTTGGCTTTGCCACCTCACACAATGCACACACCAACTCTGAAAAACTTAGCTCTCTCAGGCAGTAAAAAGCAAATGCCAACTACATTGTGACAGAATGTCCCGAGATGGAGGAATCAAGGCCTGCAGCAAAAAAAAAAAAATAAAAAAAAAAATATGCTCCTTCCTCTGTCTTTGCTGGTGAAAGTGGTTGGAGGTTTAATCAATGAAACCCCTTTCTCTTTTCCAAATGTACACAAGCATTGGGGTAGACTGATCCCTTCCTCAATGACAGCCCATCCTGCCTTAAAAGTAGTAATAAAGCCATTTCTGTCACTCCTTCTAGAAGGATCCAGGTTCTATCCACAAGAATCAATCAATTTACTGTCTCGATTTACTTTTTTTAAATGAACCCTTTCCTCTGGGAAGATCCATATTGGTAGAAGCAAAAGGAACTCATATTTTTCCAGTGTAATATTCAGTATTAGTATTAGTTGCTCCTTTTTTTAACCCTCACCAAAACATACATTTATTAAACATAATCACTATTCTTAAACTCTCCTGATAAATGATATCCAATGATATTTTCTAAGTAAACAGTCTCTTATTTCAGCATAACAGCACAATCTCATATGATTTATTAATGCTGGTGTCTTTATATTCCTCCACTTTTTGTAATGATCCTGTGAAAATTGTTGTATTAATTTCAAAAATGTAATTGTTTGAAAGCAAGTCTTACAGATATTATGAATCCTGTTTAATGGTGTCATTAGACTGATGGTATCTGTTTATACCTACTACATAATCCATGGTTCACTGCAGCACCTATGGAATTTGGAATAGGAAAGCTTGCATGCATTCATGGTTTTTTTTTCCTTATATTTCCCTTGCCATTATACATTTCTAAAGTGTGTTCTTTCTTGCCATTTTCTTAATTCTGGTAGGTTTTTTGTTTTTTTTTTTTGCTTTTTAGTTCTTCTTTTTAATGATTCCTAGTGTTTTGGTGTATTTAGAAGACAAATTCCACTTAGAGATTTAGCTCATGGTCTTTGAGTAATTCTTTCATGACTATTTGTAAATATAAACCCTACAGCAAATCAAGAATATGACTCATCTAATTAATAGGCATAAAGTGTCAGAAAAAAGAATTTAATTCAAAACACAGAGTCTTTCAAACTGACTTCCTTCTGTACTACCAACATCTACAGGAATGTTACCAGGAGGCACTGGGAGTCTCTAGAAAGAAGACTAACAAAGGGAAGGGTGGAGGAGGAGCTGTGAACCAAACACAAATCTAGAATTCTTCCTATTTCCAGTAAAAAAATACAATACTGGGCAGTCTGGTGTTATTTTCTTTTAGGAAATGATGGAAGCTATGTTGATTACTTTTGGTCATTACAATTTCTGAGGAGTAAAATATAAATTGGGATTATACATCTCCAGTTTTGCCTTCTGTGCTACTAACACCTCTCCTGTTTCTCTTCTTTATGACTCCTGCAGTACCATTTACTTGTGTGCTGCAGCACAATCAGCTCTGGGTCATATCTAATTATTGCTTCTATTGGACAAAAAAGATGAAAATGAAACATTAATGTGGTTTTTTTTGTACATGACAAATCCGCAGGCAGATTAAAAGTTGGCTTAATTTCATCTAACCATAAATAGGTAGAACTGAGGCATCCAGCCTAAGCCAGTTATCTGGGATATCTTTAGAAACATGGAAAAAAAAGGAAGGCTTCTTCAAAAGATAAAGTCCAACTATCATGGGCAATTATTCTGGATTAGAAGATAATTCTGATGAATGCAGAGGGAGCATAATTAGAGTTTGGATTCAAATTCTACTCTCCATGATTTTCCTAAGACTACATAACATAGTGAAAGCAGAATCAGCAGAGCATTGGTCTCATGAGCCCTTTAACCACAAACACATTCCTTGGACATCAAATATTTTCCACAGCAGACACAGCTGGTGCACCCATCACACAGGAGAACCCCAATTCAGTCCCCAAAAATGGCACTTTCAAGCTTCAATTTGGCCACGTGGACACCACAGTTGATCCACATGGATATTTCACAGAACGTCACCATTGGTGTGCCCAGAGAAATGGAGTTCCCAGAGGTCACCCACTCACAGGCATTGGGCATATGGAGACCTGTATGCAGCTGGCAGCAACCCAGATTTCAGGCTTTTTTGAGACTGGGTAGAAAATGTGAATGAAAAGTCCCAGCTCCCTATACACTGTGGTCAAATTTTTGGAAAAAATTGAAAAAAAAATGTGGAACTTACACAGGGAAAAATAGGACTTTTCTTTTTTTTTTTTCCTCCCAAATGTTAAGACTGTGCCTGCACATCCTTTATCAGGAACTGCAGAAAAATGGAATTTTTTATCCTTTCCTTTCCCACAGAATTCCCTTCATATATGTTCTTTCTTCAGTGATCCTATCTAAGTCTGCAACAAAATTATGGTTTCAAGAACTTCTTCCTGTCTTTACCCCCAAGCTTTCTGCCCACTGACTAAAGTATCCCCAAATTGTTTTTTACAACACTATTTTTTTCATATATAAAAAAGTACTTTAAAGTATTTCTTAAAGTAAGTTTTATAAGAAAAAAAGGTGTTACTTGTTTAGGAAAGTCCATTATCCCATTTGAAGAGGTAAACAGCATTCTCATGGCAAGAGATAAAACAGCACCATGACTTAAGTAGATGCACAGTAGGAGTTATAGCTGGATCTTTCAAGTTGCAGAAGAAAACGTTCAAAAACTGTGGATTTTGATTATAATAACTCATGGAATTCCATCCACTTAGATGCAACCATAAAGTAGGACATGTGTTATAAAAAATCTACAGAAAAACAATGTTCAAGTGGGTGAGTCGCTGAAGTGAAGTAGAGGTAGGTTTGGCTCAAGAGAAAAAAAGGATTCCATCTGTTCTTGCACTTCTGCAATATCCTCTTGGATACTTAAAATTATATGACACATATATTCTGAGCCCGAAAAATTAAGACATACTTTCTGGACAGTAAAGGCAGACCTGAAGGAAGAACATCAAAAATAATGTTATGTGGACTTTGTTTTCTGCCTTGATGGAGGAAAAAGCCCCCATCAAACACAGCCTTCACAGTATCTAAAAAACCACAATTCCCTGGGGCTACAGAAGGCAAGTTCTGTTTTTACCTCTTCCATTGTCTCAATTTTCTAGCATTATTCTGCCTTTTTTTTTCATTTTCTTCTTTTCTCCAAGCTCAGCCTCCTGGCTGATTACTGTAACAGCCTTTCCTTTATATTTTATTTCACGATCTCCTTCTGTGGCCTCACAAGCTCACCTGGTACCGGCGTTTTCCTGAGTCAACTAGTCCTGATGAAGGACATGAGATGGATCAAATGTTCCTCTACCCCATCTATCTCTGATCTTTACACCATTTCATCCATTACCCCACTTCCATATGAGTGAAATGGTCCTTGAAAATATCTTACATTTCTCCTGTTATGCCCTAAGCTTTGACTGTATGGAGATCAACCTGCTCCTCCCAAATTGTGACTTCTGTGTCCCCTGCAAGCACATGCCAATAATGCTCTATAGGTCTTCTACTTTCAAATCCTATTTCAGTTTAAATGCAGTCTGTCCTTACCACAAACCTTTCTCCTGATTCCTCCTCTGTTCTGCAGCTGGAGTCAATTTTCTCCTGCTGGGATTTAAACATTTTAACTAATTTCTGTGAGTAAATTCATCACCTCCTGCTTTATTCTATCCATTAATACTCACTGAAGACAGAACCATCTCAGGAATGGCTGCAGTCTCTTTCTACAGAGGACAGAGAGATGCTACAATCTATTTTAGCAAAGTGTATTTATGGAGAAAGAGAAAGTGCCCCAACTTTCTTGGAAATGAGCAAATTATAACAATAAAAAAAAATAAATAAAAAAAGAGCAAAATTGAAAATGCAGAACTTAAAATGTGAAAAGACTATCCTGGGTTACTGTGTGGTCTTCCAGATTAATGTAGCACTTGAGAGCTTTGCTCACTCCCCACACTGCAGCAATCAGCACATCTGTCCTTCCTTAATCCCCACAGAGTAGCACCTCCATGTTCTTTGAATGCTGGAGTGTATAGGAAGGAATATATTCCCTATCATGCTTTGTACTACTGCCTCCAGGTAGCAGGGGGACTCTGGGCATGCAGGACCAGCCTGGCAGGGTCAGTACTTACACAGAAACCTCCGAGAGGGACCCAGGGCGTGGCGGGAGGCGGTGGCGTTGGTGTGGGATTGCAGCTGCCCTGTCCTCTCCAGGCCAGCACAGAGTAAAGACTAAGCACAAACTGAGCTATTACATTACTATCTAATGGCAGCAAATCAAAGTCTGGGCAGCTTTAGGCCAGTGAAGGTGGCAACATCAGTGTTGCAAGAAAAAAAAAAAAAGGCAAAATCATGGTGGTGTAATTAAGATACTTCACTGATGAACAGACTTCTTGCATGACTTGGGACATGGCACTGGATTTCTGACACAAAGACACTGTTCAATCAAACTCTTACTCTATCTCATGGGGCTACATGTGTAGTAAGAAGTTATTTAAGGGACTATCAGCAAAAAGTCTTCTTTCCTGTAGCCCAGGTCTTCATAATTAGACTGATAAAAAACCCTTTACTCGTGGCTTGCTTAGACCATTTGTTCTTTAGAGCAGAATTCACTCTTTAGGATCTTGTGATATCTACTGCAATGGGCCTCCAAAGCATTTCTGATAATTCCAATAAACATCCCTGTTTTCACCACAGTCTAATTTGCTTAATTACTTTTTTATCCATACTTTTCCCCTAATATAATTCATATTCTTCAATACTTCCTTATTTTCCAAATGCTGTTATATTTTTTTGAAACTGCTACAACCTTTTAAAGGATGGTTGCATTGTGACAATGGCTAAAAAATGGTGCAAGTGGGATATTTTGTATGCTTTGAAGAGAAAAGGGATGTATACAATTCATCATTATTTTTTTTTAAAGTACATCTTAGGAGGCACATGTAGATATTCTTCTGCTGCTGTTTTACACCTAAGAAGAAGAAAAGAGAGGGAAAGACACAAAAACAGGGGGGAAAGGAGAAGACAATGACAAAGAGAAAGAGAAAGTTAAGTGAAATAAATACCAAGAAAGTGACTGAAAGTGGAAGGAAAACACATGAATCTCCAAACACATGAATTTCCAAATCACTTGGAAAACCAATATAATCCTCACTTACTTTTTGCTTGACTACCTTCAATCAGTTCCTTTTTACCTCTTCTGGGGAAAAAAAATCTGAAGTTTTTCATGTTTTGGAATATAAGTCCTCACAACTTAATATTCCTACCTCAGGACGATAACTTTAATATTTTCCCCAGGTTCTCTGGAGAATTGTCAGAAGATATGAGGAAACAGTATCAATTCCTTTATTAAGGTCATTTAACAATCCTCATGATATTAATTTCCCCAGCTGTTTTCCTAATAACCTTAATACTTTTATAATTTGCAATGGTACTTTGATATTTATCCAAGAGTTAGCAGCCATCAAGATGTCCTCAAGATAACCTGTTTGTACTTGGCCAAATTATAAGTTTCAAAAAAACATTATTTGTGTTCTTTGCTGCAAGGGCTTGCCAGAAGCATGCTGCTAAAACCTTGCAAATTTATCATAAGGATTGTAATTTTCTACTGACTTGATTTGATTAGATTTTTTTATTTTTTTTTTGACAAAATACTTATTGGTGGCCCAAAACTGCACAAACTAGAAACAGAAATACATTTCTAGTACAAAAGCAGGGTCTCAGGCAACCCAGTGATGCTCCAAGAGTTGTATGGAAAATGAAATTCTCATTTCAAGAAAAAAAAATTAAAATCCCTGGAGATGCAGAGTAGAGCATTTTTTAAAAAATATTACATTTCTCATCATGTGGAAATGCCATAGGTTTTTTAGGAAAACTCAAGTTACAATTTAATTATCAAATATTGTCAGTCTCTGTGAGGTATCTGGAGTAGCCTCACCATGAGCACTGGAAAATTGAACAGGGATATATATTATACTTGGATAATTCCAATCAACTTGGGTCACCCTTTTTTCAGAAAACTTGGCCACACTGCAAAATGAAAGGGGACACAGACCCAGAAGTCATGTTTGCCTCAGAGGTAACTCACATTCCTATGTGAGAAAAGCAGCCCAGTCTGGGCACTAAGAAAAGGCTGCACACCTTGACAAGTACCACACCAAAAAAAAATTAGGCAAATTATTTACCCTCAAAACTGAAGGCAGGACCCTGGAGTTTACCCACGAGGTTTCTGATGTTTTTATTTCCCTGATGACTATTCCTGTTTCCAACTATAGCCTTTCAACTTGTATAATTAAGAAAATAAGGAGCCTAGAGAAGGAGCATCATTCATTATACAACATGGATTTATCTCACAACATAAGTCATTGATCAGCAGTTATAATCAAAATCTTATATAATTTTAATTAAAGGACATGGCCATTCCCTGTCATTTAACCTGGGAGCTGAAACTTGTCCTTTATATTCAGCTATTCACCCAGGTTTAATTTCTGTGTTTCTCTCTGTCCCCTTCTCCCTATTTTATCCTTCATCATATATATTTTTTACAACCAGACCTTTGTGCCCAAACTTTGGTAGTGCAGAGGAATGAACTAAATAACCTCCTGAGATATTTCTAGCTTACATTTTATAATGATTGAATTATTTACTGTTTGACATGACCATGCTAAAAAAAAATGGCACTGGTTTGACTTCATAAAAGCAGAACTATTTGATTATTGAAAATTAAAGATTTTTGGTTTGTTCTGTTTAGTGTATATTCTTTCAGCTCCATTAAATTAGTTTGCAAGAGAAGAAAATTAAATGCAATTGCAGACACTGTAAAGCAGAGGAGAGAACTGAGAAAACTGCCCTTAAACACTAAACTCACCAAAAATATAAAATTATTTAGGTCAAAGGCAAAGACATGATGTGTAAAACACAGCATTAAAAAGTGCAAATAGGACATCATAGTTTTGCATTAATTTATGTAAGGAAGAAGGTATACCAGCTTAAAAGTTGGTATCTGCTGCTAGGAAAAGAATTAAAATACAACAAAACCTCCCCCAAAAACCCAATAGTCCATTTCTGTACAGCACATACATGGAGAAGAGATGGAAGATGTAGAAACCTGAAATCTAAATCAGTGGAAGGAATCCTTATACAGCAAGCGAAAAATGTCACAAATTACTGTTTAGTCAATTCTTTCCCCTGCAGTGCACAATTTTTCAGCACCGTCTCTTTTTTCACCTCCTTCCTCCTCCATAATAAATCAGCAATATTTTCTGGCATTTTCCAAGGACAACAGATGCAATATTTACACTGCTTTTTGATAATGCTGAAAAACACCTTAAGCAGTAAATATTCATCTCTGCTGCCAACAACTTCATTTTTCTATTTTTATACATATTTTTGTGCCTTGCATATATATATATATATATATATATTTATAGAAGCTATACATTTCCTCACACACACACACATTCAGATACATCTATGTTTAAACATCTATAGAAAAATAACAACACAACTTTTACACGTTTCTCTTGTTACAAAATGCACACACAATAAGTATTATTTTATTAAAATATCAAAGGATCTTAATTTTTGGCACAGCATCGTCACTTTTGTGTATCCTATGGACTGGAAAACTTTTCATTCAGTCCCTCAATCGGTTTGATCGTGGTTGCAAATTTTCACAGACTGCCACCCCACGATGGAGTTGATTATGCAAAATTAAACAAAATTACACATTTCAGATGCTGCTTTTCACATGCAGCTCCCAGTCAGTTTTCCCCACAGCTAAGACAGGTTAGTTATGAAATCCTCAAGCCTCATTAGCCTGTAAAACTGTTATTTTTGCCAGAAACTGGAGAACTTATTTCTCCTTCTTTCTTCCTAAACTGCAGCTACAGATCTTTTCAAGTTATTGAATCGTTGAAAAGTTTGAATTCCATGCATTCATCCCTAACAATTCACAAAGTTCTGGAAAACTGTTGTGATTCAGGAATATGAAAAAATCTTATGGATAAGGATTTTTCCATAAGATAAAGACACTGTAACTTCATAGCAAAGCTTGGTTAAGTGAAACATATGGATGCACAGGCACGTTGTGAGAAGATTTAGCACTAAATTTTGCAAGAAGAGTGAAGAGTCTCTCGTGAACATAGTAAAGATTCTTATGTTGTAAAACCTGGAAGACTCTTGGGTGGAAAAAAAGATACAAAATGGGGTAAAAGCAAAATAATTTCTCTGGTATTTGCATGTCCATGGAAGGGAACGGAGCTGGGGAAGGATCTGGAGCACCAGGAGTGGCTGAGGGAGCTGGGGGGGCTCAGCCTGGAGAAAAGGAGGCTCAGGGGGGACCTTCTGGCTCTGCAACTCCCTGACAGGAGGGGGGACCCGGCGGGGTGTCGGGCTCTGCTCCCAAGGAATGAGTGATCAGATGAGAGGAAACGGCCTCAAGATGTGCCAGGGGAGATTTAAGTTGGATATTAGGAAAAATTCTTCATGGAAAAGGTTGTCCATTCCTGGCACAGCTGCCCAGGGCAGTGTTGGAGTCCCCATCCCTGGAGGGGTTTAAAAGCCCTGTGGATGAGGTGCTTGGGGACAGGGGTTAGTGGTGGCCTTGGCAGTGCTGGGGAATGGTTGGACTGGATGATCTCAAAGTTCTTTTCCAACCTACACGATTCCATGATTCCAAGCACCAAAACATGATTAAATGTTGCAAGAACGGCAACAAATCATAACTGTTAAGACAGCTACAAATTTATCTTCAGTTTCCTTTCTCTTTTAAAACTGCCTTCTTGTTTTTAATACCAAAATGCCTTTGTAAAATATTTCCCAGTTAGTTCTGCTTATTGCAGTGCTTGCCCTTCAGCTGCAGAGTATCAGAAGAAAGGAAAAGTTAAGCAAAGGAACTAAGCACAAGAAGTATTTGCTTAAAGAAAAAAAAAATATTCTTGGCAAGAGGAGGGGGTGCTAAAAGCTGATTCTTTCTTTCTTTCCCTCAAAAAAACCCCCAAGAAATGGTAATTCTGCAAACCATCAGTTTGAATGTGACCCTGTGAATGAGAAAGCCATTCACAGATGATTATTTTTGTTTTAAATAGTGCTACAGATTTTATATGAGGTTCAGACTAAAGTTGTGAGTGTAATGGAAATCCCATTTGGGTTGAACAGTTATTGGAAGTTGAAAGTTTCAATGGACAAGGCATTAGACATGGTAAAATAACTTGGGATATATTACTGTAGACTTCTGTGACTTTGAATAAAGTAATAGCCAGTACTTAGTTTCCCTATCTGCAAAATTCAATAGTGATACTTTTTATCCTTTGTGATGTATTTTGACATCTCTAGATAAAGGCACAAAGACAGATAAGTAATATTAAATTCTTTATTTGTGATGAATGCAATTATCTTCATCCATATACTTTCTATGCCTTTTTTAAAAAAATTGAGTACTTACAGGGAGTTTCAAAACCCAACTTTTTATTATGCTAAGTGATATTATTTTAGAAAAAGAAAGAATAAAAAGATCATTACACTTGACAGATCCAAGGGGTAATTCATCCCATCACAAATAGGTGTCTTAAATTGTCTATGACTTTTTTTTCCCCTCTGTGTATCTCTCCATTGAGTACAGAAGGATGATTAGCTTACATTAGGTGCAAAACTTTTCCACAGCTACAAGAACCCGATAAACACAGAAAAAAAAAAGGATTTGGGGTGTAATCTCACAGCTTTTGGGTTGTAAAATATAGAACTGGAGTGTTTATAGTATGCAACTTTAAAGCTAAACACATTAAAAGAGAAGTGTGAATCTTATGCACATGTCCACCATCATTAATGCTGGTGCTGAAAATAGTGGTTTTAATTGGAGGGGCATAAAAGCACACAAGACATTATAATGCATGGTCTTGACTGTGCATTTTAAGGATTTATTGCAAATATTTTCTTTTGGCTATGGATTATTCCTTTCAGTTGTCTGGATGGATGTAGTGATCACTAAGCCACTGCTCAAGGGCCTTCTGTGGGATCAGTGTGCCAGTTACTTTACTATCAGGGCAACACAAGTGAGCTTGATACAATTATTTGTGACTGAACCTTAAACCGTCTTAAAAATTTCCATTGCTTTATGGTCTTTAAGTAAGTTTAAAGAAAAAAAAGCAACACAAAAACACATATTCCACTTTTCTCTCTTTTATATACAGCATTAGGACTTCCCTCTAGCACCTTCCAGTACCTAAAGGGGCTCCAAGAGAGATGGAGAGGGACTTTGGACAAGGGCCCAGAGGGACAGGACAAGGGGGAATGGCTTCAAACTAAAAGAGAGGTGGTTTAGACTGGATACTAGAAATTCTCCCCTGTGAGGGTGGTGAGGCCCTGGCACAGGTTAACCAGAGAAGCTGTGGCTGCCCCATCCCTGGGAGCAACCTGGACTAGTGAAAGGTGTCCCTGCCCATGGCAGAGGGTGGAACAAGATGGTCTTTAAGGTCCCTCCCAACCCAGGCCATTTTGATTCTATGTCTTCTCTCTAACACTTTAAAATCTTAAAGAATCCAGCTACATATACATTGGTACTTACATGAATTTCCTCAGTATTTAGCCCCAACTCTCTTCAGCAAAATAAACTACCAAAAAGTGTTCAAGTGAACTATCTGGATGTAAAACCTACACACTAATATATGCATATAAACTCCTTTATAAATAAACCATACTTTTCCTCTCGTTTGCAAATATACATAATTGCCCATGCTTAGAGTTATCTTCCCTTTCGAGCTGAAAAGCTGATATAAATAGTTCTCTCTATACAGTTCAGCTACTCAAAATAAGAAAGACATTTTAATATTGCAAAAGTGGCTAAAGCCAATATTTGTTCTGCAGCAATAGCTTCTGTTGTTTTCTTCTCTCCAATATCTTGAATTGTTATAGAGACATCGTTATATTAAACCTAATGGATTTCAAATTAATTCAGCATTTATATTCTGATCACATTTTCTATCATATATCTGAAAGGATGCATTCAGCTGATAATAACAGGCTACAGGAGACAATACTGATTATTTGGAATTAAAATGGCTAAGTTGAAGCTATTTTAGACTGAAAGGAGTCTATTGATGCCTTAATTTTCTAGGTGCAGTCAAGCCATTGATACAAGGACCAAGTAGGTGACATCTCAAGGTGTAAGTGCAGCAGGACGGGGTGTTTGACCTTCCCACTGGAAGGGGACAAGGAGAGACACAAATTCTCATCTCTGTCACTGCTCAGGAGCTGTGCTGCTGATGGAGTCAATGCAATTGCTGCTGTGAAATTGCTGAAAACCTGATCCTGCACCATTCCCAAGGTGTGATAGTCCTGACTTCCTCATCCCTTCCCTTCCCGGCTCTGCAGAGCAGACAGGAAAGCTCTGGAAAGTTCTTTCTCCTAATTTTAATTTTAACACTTCCAAGAGAGCAACAGGAAGCATCCACATCCCAGAGGTGCGGGATAACTTGGTCTCATATGTACAGATGACCAATAAATTGTGAGGGGACACAATCACACAGAGAAGGGTTAACAATGAAATCACACAATATAGGCAATAAATGCATATAGCAATAGTGCAGAGATCTCTTTATGTGTGTGTAATGCAGTGATGTGTAACATTAATTTATTGGCAATATGTGCTTATATCCCAGGAAATCAAGGGTGTCCTGTGCCACACCAAAAGCTGTGTAGGCAGCAGGTCAATGGAGGGGATGCTCCACCTCTGCCCTGCTCAGGTGAGACCCCACCTGCTGAGCTGCCTCTGGCCCTCAGACCCCAACACAAGGAGGATGTGGAGCTGCTGCAGTAAGTTCAGAGGAGTCCATGGAGATGCTCCAAAGGCTGAAGCCCCTCTGCTATGGAGACAGGCTGGGAGAGCAGGAATTGTTCAGCCCAGGGAAGAGAAGGCTCTGAGAGACCTTCTAGTGCCTAAAAGGGGGTCCAAGAGAGCTGGAGAGGGACTGAGGACAAGGGATGAAGGGACAGGACAAGAGGGAATGGCTTCAAACTGACTGAGGGCAGAGTTAGATGGAATATTGGGAAGAAATTCTTCCCTGTGAGGGTGGGGAGGCCCTGGCCCAGGTTGCCCAGAAAAGCTGTGGCTGCCCCTGGATCCCTGGAAGTGTCCAAGGCCAGGCTGGACAGGGCTTGGAGCAAGCTGGGCTAGTGGAAGGTGTCCCTGCCCGTGGCAGGTTGAGTGGAACTAGAGAGTCTTGAAGGTCCCTTCCAGCCCAAACTATTCTGATTCTGTCCTTCCATGCATATGCAGAAATAGTTTTTGCATCCTATTTCAGGTGTGGCCGAACAAGGGCTGAGTTCACTGCCATAACCACCCCTCAGCCTCCTGGCTGCTCCCCTGCTGATGCACCCCAGGACAGTTTTAGCTTTTTGGCTAAAAGTGCATCACTGATGCCTAATGTTACATCTTTCCTTGGGCCTGGCAGCACTTAAACACTACTGCTGCTGCCACTAAAAGCAGGATTACCCAAAGAAAGTAAATATATGAGCCCTTGTTCTTCATCACCAACATCATCAGAAAGGTATCTGCACAGACAGACTGGGAGGATTTTTTCACAAGGAAAGGCAGATGTAGCTGCACCACCCACTGTATTTCGCAGTATTGCCCCAAAGCACATAACAGTGAGAATTTCCAAGGGAAAAAAGTGCAATTCCCTACATGGGAATCCCTCTGTGGACCCATACAGCAAAGCCATCCAGTTAAGAGTTGGTATGGATGATCCTTCCAACTCAGATGATTCTGTGATTCTGTGAATCAGTAATTGCCACGATTCCATTTCCAGGTCAGAGAGAGGCTTTGACACCACTTGCCCCTGCAACCATTATCTGCCCATTAGATGAATCACAGCACCAGCAAACCTAGGCAGTGCTACTAATGAGTCAGAACTTTGCACTTTTATAGGTTTTTTTTCATATATTTTAATTGCTTGGTGCTCTACATTATCTGCCTATAGCCAATTATCTGTACCTGGTTGCAATACTGTCTATTTTCATATTTCTAATGTACTCCTGGATATTTTCAACAAGCAAAAAACCTATTTATCTGCATAAATCAAAATACTAATAACCAAAAATGTTGAATTTATTATAATCAAACTATTTATGCTTTAGACATAAAGCAGCCATGGACATTCCCATGGCTCTTTTGTTCTCCCTACAATATTTTCACAGCTCTTTTCCATAAGTATAAAAGAGGATTTAAAAGTTTCCACTTCAGAAATTGTAATGTCCTCCTATTGCTTCTGGGTTTTTCTCCACCACAAAAGATTTGTAGTCTTCTGCACTGCTGAAGGTCATGGATGGTTTTATCATCCAGCCAAGCAAATGACCAAAATTTGGCCAAGAAGCAGAGAATCATTTTTTAAGTTCTGAGGCTGCTCTGCCACTGAGAGATGATGGAGCCTGGAGACTTCATTTTAATTAGTCTCTCTTTTCCCTCAAGCTCATCTTCCCTTGATTCAAAGAAGGTAAAAAACTGACCTCGTCCACGACTGCAGAGATTGCTCAGGAATTTTAATAATAAGTAACCTGAAGGAGGGATTAACTTCCTCAAATCTTCCCAAATGTCACCCAGACACTTTGTAGTCATTTAAAGAAAACAAAACAAAACAAAACAAAATGTAAATTACATTAACTTTACTTTTTATGGTATTCTTACTCCATGAGAGAAATCTCTTACCCAACAAAAGATGCTGCACCCATGTGCCTTTAAATAAATGTCTGTGTGACAGTGAAAGTCAGTAATAATACAGCATTTTGTATCAAAACATACACCTGGTCCCTGAGCTCATTCCAACCACCTGATTGTGATTCTTAACACACCTGCTTTACTTTAGGATTAATAATGTTTACAACTTCCCACTCAGAGACTCATCTGAGAACGGCAAATATTCCACAGTGCCCATGGACTGGCCTTTTGCCAGGTGCAAGCAATGATCCTTTACCAGAACGACACTTTTCTAGGTCAAAATAAAACAAAGTAATGCGAAATTCAGCCCTGTGCCAACCAAGTGAAACACCTCAGGCTGTTATGAGCTCCTCCCCACCACCCAGCAAGGACTGACTTTCAATTATCACCTACAGCTGTAATTGAATCAGACCAGTATCTTAAAGCAACAACAAAAAAACAGTCTACCTAATTAAACTTAAATAGAATTAATTTTCCAATGAGTTATACAGCCTGAAACTCAAACAGAGTTTAGTTCAGGAACTGAAAAGTTATTTTTTTCCTTCAGAAAACCTGTAACCAACTTTCTACCATCCTGCTGGGCAAGAAACCATCACCTTACTGGAAGCTCCAGCTGGAAGAAAGTGTGGTAGGGAACAGCATTGATTTCTCAGCCATGCAGCTGGAGAGAGAACAGCACTCCTGTCCTTCACTCCTCTGACTAAGGTAAAGCTGTTCACTGCAGGAGACAGGATTTTATTGCTCAGCTTGGAACTATAGAGGAAAAAAAAAACAACCACAGAAAATAACACAAATATCTGTGTTCAATAAAAATACTGAGACGAATAAAGAACAGATAAACAGAGACAAAAATAAAGCTAAAGATACAGGAAGATGAGGAAGCAGATCTGGAGAAGAGCATCAAGGAAATTAAACATTAATAATGCAATGCCTGTCTTACAGACAAAAGTATTTTTACTTTGGAAAGGATTAGAGAAAGGATAAATGGTTCATAGCAGCTGTTTCACATATCACTAAATATACATTACTGGTAAACACTACAATGGCAGGGAAATGGAAGAAGAAGCTGATAAGCAGGAGAGCTGGAAAATTTAGGGATTTCAACAGCTAGACCTTTTAAAAATAATTGATAGTTCAAATTTGACTTCACTAGTATAATTTACACTAACAGATAAGCATTTGTTAGGACATTGTAAATTCTCAAATGCAACAGAGCCACAGAGAACTATCATTTGGAAAAAAAAAACAAAGACAACAAGCCCACATGGTTTTCAACATGGAGTTACAACTGATAAAAGGAAAGGAAACTGGTGATGTAAGAAAAAAAAAAACTTATGCCATGTATTACGCAGCAAAGAAAATTCAGTTTACAGATCTGAGAAAAAAAGAATCTGCATCTGGATAGAGAAAATCACAGCCACTCAAATGAAGCCCTGACATATCCCTTCCCTACCATAGCACCTTCCCTACCATCACTTTGATTTTCCCTTTTTTTTGTTTAAACACCTTACTGGGAAAAAAAAAAATCAGCAGGTAATTCCAACTGACTTTAGGTGTAATGCAGGCTGTGAATCTGATGGATCTGCATCCCTCACTGTCCTCTGGGCTGGGTTTCCACACCCACCTTTCTCCCTGCATCCAGAATTTCTATGGCATGGCTGTGCATCAGACAAAACTGCTGCTCTTCCACTTCTCTTTGACACACATCCCCTTCATACCAACCCCACAACCAGAATCCAGACTGACTTTACTGAAATAAATAGCTAATTTTACCTGGGTATCAATCATTTGCTTTATGCTGCCAGTTTAGACACTGGTGAGTGGGAGGAAAGGACTAGACTCCTGTTTCAGTGTTCCCTAGAAGTTGCTTAAATTATGATGAAGCTGTTTTTCAAACCACACACTTTCATCATTCAAGATAACACAATCTCATTCAAAAACAGATTATTTTTGTTGTTTTTCTTAATCTGGACTTTTAAATGAAGTCCTCCTGCAGTTAACTCTATTTGAAATTATTTTGCTAATGTGCCATAGGATTCATCTCCGTGAGAACACTGTTTCAATTTACCCGTTCCCAATTTGATTTAGTCCAATGCAACCTTGCTTTATTCCAATTTATCTTGTTACTGTTCAAGCTAATGGGGAATTGACTGAAGTTCTGGCTCAGCTGCACAGAAGCAAACAGCTGCAGAGACTTAAGATGCTCCTGTTCTCCAGCTGCTCATTCTGTCCCTCTGTCAGATATCACTGTCCCTGGAAATTTGGCAAAATAGGCCCGTCCTCCAGCCCCATAGCTGAATTTTGCCCATACTGATGTAAATGTATCTTCACATGTTTTCTCTGTTGAATCTACAAAAGATGCAACAACCTTCAGAGAAGGGGCACAGCAGAGTGTGGACACTGTCACATTTGAAGATGACTTTCTTCTGCTCTCCTCCTCCTGAACAGCACAGGGTTAACATCCCACGTGGAAGGGACCTTACTGAAGCTGTCCTTTCACTGACATGAGAGAAGCACCCTGCATTGCTAAGTCTCCAAAAGTTTTCCAATATTTTGCATGAATAATAAATTCCCTGCGTGTATCAGTCTGCTTGAATTCCTTGCTCTCGTGGAAACTACACGGACTCCGATGATCCCCAAGGGTCCCCTTCACCTCAGGATATTCTGTGATTCTGTGATATCTTACAGGTTTGTTTCATAGAATCATACACAGAATTATACCACGGTTTGGGCTGGAAGGGATCTTAAAGATCACTCAGTTCCAACCCCCTGCCGTGGGCAGGGACACCTTCCACTAGCCCAGCTTGCTCCAAGCCCTGTCCAACCTGGCCTTGGACACTTCCAGGGATCCAGGGGCAGCCACAGCTTTTCTGGGCAACCTGGGCCAGGGCCTTCCCACCCTCACAGGGAAGAATTTCTTCCCAATATCCCATCTAATCCTGCCCTCTGGCAGTTTGAAGCCATTCCATCTTGTCCTGTCCCTCCATCCCTTGTTCCCAGTCCCTCTCCAGCTCTCCTGGATTCCCTTTAGGCACTGGAAGGGGCTCTCAGCTCTCCCTGGAGCCTTCTTTGCCCCAGGTGAACCCTCTCAGCTCTTCCAGCCTGGTTCCAGAGCAGAGGGGCTCCAGCCCTCAGAGCATCTCTGTGGCCTTCTCTGGACTTGCTCCACCAGTTCCAGATCCTTCTGTTTTTTGGGGTCCCAGGGCTGGAGGCAGCTCTGGAGGTGCAGTCTCACCTGAGTGGGGCAGAGAGGCTCTTTTCACAGTTACAGTATTTAAACATTTTAACACATCACTCAATGATCTCCCTTTCAGATGCCAAACAGGATTTCTCAGTTGGGTCCCCTGAGAGCGGAAGGAAAGGTGATGGAGCTGCTCCACCCCTGGGCAGCCCCCTTTCAGAACTGCCCTTTAAACCAGAGCAAAGGAAGAGGGTTCCTGTCTCCTTGACACGTCACGTCCAGGACTAGTTTGTATTTCTGAACCCTCCTTCTTTCCCTACCCAAGACAGAAGCCCAGAACACCCTGGCAGAGGGATTAGTTTCAGAATAGTTTCCCTGCCCTTCTCAACATTTTCATGTTTAGTGGAGTATTTTTATAAAATAAATGTGTATCTTTCCTAAGTCACCACTTTGCTGTCAGATCTCCCAAAAGACTATTCATGGCATAGTACAGGTGATAGCTTCTGCATGCCAAGTATGTTCTCCAAAATCATCCTCCCACCAACATTTCAGGGCTCATGACGTCATAGCAACTCCCTAAACTTCCACCCAGCCAGATCTGCCTTACAGCCCATCTGTCACAACTCCATCTAAAATTACATTAGTGACTCTTCAGAGAAAACAAGACTGAATGTGAGAGGCTGGATCATTTAACAATTTCATTTTTTTAATAGATACATTGATGGTTTGGGTAAAGTCAAAAGGAAAGTGGAGCAGAAGTCCTAAAATGCTTAAAGATTTTTATATTGACTCTCACAATAGGTAACTCTTGGGAAATGCACAATAATCATGGTTAAACATGCTGTTAACCACTCCCTACCAAAGCCTCCCCATACTACAGCAGACAGATTTTATTTGATTCTCTTTCCATGTATTTATCTTTTTCCCTCAGAACTGAAAGGTTATTTCTTACACTACAAAACACCTTCAGGTAATTACAGGTATCCAACTGCTCTGGGGTTCCTGCATCCCCTCACGCTGTAGTCTTGAAAACACTTGCTCTCTGAGGGCTATTATTCTTTAGTTTTTACAAAATTATTTATTGCCTGGAGTTTTTCTCAACTGATTAGCTGACAAAACTATGCTGTGCAGAATAAGAAAAAAAATCCTACTTCTGTTTTCACCTATTTGCTTTTAAAATAAAATACATTAAACTTTGATAAAGGTGTTTATTACTGCAATTCTACCCTTAAAAGTCCAAAAGATAAACCAGAAATCCTTTGAAAGAATATCTACCTGCAAGATACAATGATCTTCTGGCCCTGCAGATTTACTTATGTTAATTGTAGAAGTTTTGGTGGTTTTATTTTTTTAATAAATAAAAAAAAAAAATCTCATTTATTTTCTAATGAAAGATACAGCAGCATTTTGTGATCCTAAGAGGGAGAAATCTTGATCTTATGCATCCCCACTTCAGGAATAAATAATGCTATTCCACGGACTTTTTCCAGCCTTTCTCTCATTGCATGGTTTATTGACTGATTTAAATTAATTAATCCAGTACTCTTCTGCTGACAGTACACTAAGAGTCACAGGAAACTTTGTTTTCTTGCTTTTTCCACCCTCTAGACAAGAAAGACTTTATTAGCCAGAATATCTAATGGAAAACTCTTCATTTTGTTAGTTATGGTACCTCAGCATAAGGTAAAATATCACATATTGTGTATCTGCTTTAAATAAAAGCCCAGTACATCTGATCTGGTGTGGAATAAAGCTGGAACATTTAGGCAGTGAAATACCATACGAGACAGAGGTGCAGTTCCTTCTGCTTGGGTGCATAAATCCTGTTTCTTAAACTGTCTGACTCATACTCAACACAGAACCCCTTGGTAAGGTCTGTCTGCATAACCCCAAGTTATACAGATGTGAGCTTCGAGGAGAAGAAAAAGAAATATTTTGTAAGAGGAACCAGTGTTGTACTTGAATTAAATAACAAGGGCACTCTCATTATAGTGTGTGAATTATTTACAGGTAAACACAGTAAAATGTTAAGGAAATTATATAGTGCACGTGTCTGATTATACATATATATATATATATATATACACACATAGGTGTAAAAAAGCGTGAAACCATGATGAAAATTCAGGTTTCCAAACAATGTTTCCAAATTATTCCATACATTTCTCCTGTAATGTCAAAAAACCAAACACACAAACAAGAATCCAAAAAAAAAAAAAAAACACCACAGAAATGTTAGGAACAATTTTAATTTATTATCACAAAAAGGTGGACAAATCATCTGATTTCTTTGACACATCCAGGTCTACAGATTCACCCTGCAAGAGCATTGTTCCACCCCTCTTGTAGCCCATGAACTCCTTTTCCTGGTTCTTTTCTCCACTTGTTGCCAGCAGAAGTGCAGAGGGATGGCCAACTCTCCCAAGGAGGGAGGGAGGGAGGCTGCCCATGTCTTTCCACCACGACAGGCTAAACGGGCTCTTAGGTGAAGGGAAAATGGAAACAGTTTATGAACAACACCCCAGCACACCACTGAGAAAAAAACAAGTTCTGCTGAGCTTTATATAAACCAGAAGAGGGAAATGAAAATTTAACATGAAAGGCAATTTACCGAGAAAACTGAAAGAATTCCGTGAGTGGCTGGAGGGAGGAAACAGCCTGCAAGGTGGATTAAAAGACTGACAAATGTTTCTTAGGGACCTGAAGATGGACAACAGCTCAGTGCTGTTCAGAGGAGTCAATTATTTCCAAATCAGTAAATATGACAGAAGGGTTTAGGTATTTGCCTTATAACTACTTGGTGTAGTTTCATAGCAACTTTTCCCTCGGCACACAGGTACTCAGATACTGAAGACCAAACTTCATCCTGGTTCCCTTTATGTCCTTATCAGCCATCACCGAGTTTCTTTCCACTGTTAACTGGATGTTGAGAGGGGGAAAGAAATCAAGGAAGGAGGATGGTTTCTTTAGCATCTCCCCACAACTCACGTCCCCACCTGCACTCCTAAACTTTTTCCCTAGAACAGTGAAAACTTATTCCATTCAACAAAGCTGATGAATCTTTTCTTCCTTCTGTCAAAGCAGGCAGAAGCTGATCTGCAAAGCACTTCATATTGGCATTTAATAATTTGGTTTTCCAGAAAACAGATTAGACACCAATAATTTTTTAACCTTGATTATGAAGGGAAAAATATAAATGCACCTAAAATGAGAAATTCTGATTGAGGGGAAAACAAATGTTAGAAATCATATCTTCTAATGTTTTGGTGCAGCATTCCAACCATCTGCAAACCACCTTTTAGCCTCACACTAATCTGACTTTCTAACACACTGCGGGTTGACATCTACTGGCATCAGATTTTAAAAATGCTTCAATCAAGATCTGTATAATCCTCATAATTAAAATGTCTTTGTTCTGTTTTATGATCAAACATTCCTGAAAACAGAGCCACCAGTCCCAGCAAGCACCCAAGATGCTCACAGGTGAATTAAGGCACAATAAAAAGCTCTGTAATCTACCAAATCTCCTCAGAGAATGTTTGTTTATCACTGTGCCTGCAGACTCTCACACTACAAATGTACTGGCAACTATTTCTAACAGACATAAATATAATTTGAAAAGTTTAAAAAATGCAAAGAAAAAGGAATCAACAGCCTCAATAAGAAATATCAGAAAAGAAGTAAAATGACTTGGTAAACATGAATGACTGATATGTTCTTCAATGGAAAAAAAAAGGGGGGAATCAAGAAGAAATGACCTTCTGTATCCATCCTTCAAGTAGCAGGTTTTAGAAACTTTTGTATTGTCCATAAAATTAGCTAGAAGATAAATCTCACTACTGTGATTTGCTCTTTATAAGTCCAAATCCACTGTTCTGAGTTCTCACTGTATAATTATTTCAATATAGATAAAGCATGAGTCATCTGCTCTGCTCTAACCTTTGCATTTAAATTTGAATTTTATTCTTGCTTATCTTTTTTCCTAAATTGATATTACTGTCTACTATGTTTATTAAAAACAACTTAAAGCCACAGTGCATGCCAAACTCTGCACTGAGGCACCATTCGTTGTGTTATTTTAATTAACATCTCAGGGAGATTACAATTCTAATCATTTCTATTAACTATGTCAAAGTTTTCTTTTTCTTTCAAAATGTCAGATTTTGTTTCCTGTTTCAAATTATAGCTTAATACCCAGGAGGCTTTTAGTAAATGCTCTGCCCACCCAGGTATGAAACTCAGAGGCACTGTTTTGTTTTCCTGCTAACAGCAGAACCAGGGTTGATTAGGGAGTGCCCTTAGCAGGTTCCCAAATTTTCCCCCTCTGGATTTCTTCCTCCTCTCTCATTCCTGGTGAGAGAAAATATTTAAAGCCCAGGAAATACATTCCTTGACCCAGAAGGAGACCAGTCAGAATCCCCTTCTCTTATTAATAAGCTTGTCCTGGAGCAGGACTGAAATTAGAAGGAAATGAAGAAGAAAGTCTACCACATCCAGGCTACACTGAGAAGATTTTAAGGTTAAATACTTGGTTGTCTGCATCCATTTTTGCCCCTGACTTACCACAATCCTTCTAAGGCACACTTGGGTAGTCAACTGGATCTCAATGTACTTAAATGGCTGCAGGGTGAGCTGCTGCATACAAAGAAAAGGTTTAGTTCCTAACTTGTTTCAGTGAATTCCTTACATGGTTTGGGCCCAGGTATCTAACACTGGCTCTAAGCCATTGAAATATGAAGAAAAAACTCACCTTCTTAGACTTAAGGGGGTTGTAGTTATTTTTAAAGGTTCCCTTTTTAACCCTCTTCCTCCCTTTCCAGCTACCAAACCATGAGACCTGTTTTTCCCCAGCCATTATGGAACTGCACAGTAACACTTTCTGCTCCTCTGAATAAACAAAACCACAGCACTTAGTCAGCATTTTCAAGGAGATTCCCTTCCTTCTTAAAGACTCTTTTCCATGACTGATGGATATGAGCCTGGTGCCCATCACAGCTGTGGGGGTCCCCTGCAGGGAGCCAACTCTGGAGAAGGTTTTGCAAATCCCTCGCAGAGAGAGCAGACAAAGACTTGTCAGTCTCAAAGACTCCCACACACCACACTGAGACACTACAAGAATACCTTTTGGTTTTAATATCCTTTTTTTACTCAATTAAAGGGTAAGTGGTCCATTTGCTACCATCAAGACAGTTTCACAGCCCAAAAGTCTGCGAGAGTCTTTCAGCTCTTACTTTTGAGACAGAGGGATGTAGTTACATGAACAAATTTCACTACTGCTAATTAAATACAACACTGCTGTCTATCTGTTCCTTTGCAAATCCATACAAAATTAACTGACTCTGGGTTACCTTTTTTCTCCATATGAAAAAAAAAAAAAGTGGTTTGGTACTAAAGTCAGTCCTAAGATATGATCTGCCACTACAGAAAAACCTCTGTAGATTTTTCTTAGGATCTTGGTTATAAGTAGGTATCAGGATCTTTGAATGGAAAAGAGTGAATTCTTACCTGTGTAAAACATTTCCAGAAGTCTTTACACAAAGCTCAAGTGCTTTGCCTCCCCTTTTCTTGTGCAATGCAGGAGACTACAAGAAAAAGTCGATTATTGTGCCTCCATCTGTGTCCTTCAAATGTTTTTAACAAACTCCTTTGATTCTGTTCATCTCATCTTTTTATTCTTAAAAGCATGGTATATTCATATCCTCTTAATCACTTCTCACCCTTTTTTGCTTAAGTCCTACAACCCTTTTTCTATTGTTCTCTTGATTTTCTTATATATGTTGATGCAAATTACTTGAGCCCTACAATTATCAGGATTTTAGATGAGCTTTCACAACAATTTGGCAAAGCTGTAACTCTTTGCATGGCTCCCTATATCATAGTGGGTGTAACCTGCAAAAATCAGCAGCAGAACACTCCCTGAGATTCACCTGAGGAGGGTGTCACTCTATTTTACAGTTTCTAACACATATGTGGATTTTTTTTCCACTCATTTTCTCTGAACTGTTCTTGTTTTTCTTGATATTTGAATGAAGTTTTGTCCCTTTCTCCTTTCTGGTGAAAAAAAGATGTGGTTTGGATTTGAGAGTCCCCCGGTGCATGTTCAGAAAGCCCATTTTGAAAAAACAGCCCACCTAGGAAGGAGGAGATGCCAGAGCATTTTCAACCTAAAAACTTACAAGTAGACACACAAAAAAACCACCTCAAATTCACCAGCCTTTTTAGCAGTTCTTCTGCAGATGCTCTAGTAACATTCACACTTGTTCACAAACCACTTCAGTCCCTGAGGAAGATTATTCAAGCACTACTCAAACTTGGGAGGCTCTTTCTCAAGTGCAGGGCTGTGCTTCACCCCCTCCTACTTAAACCCCCCAAAGCCAAGGGAAAAAAAAGAGAAAAATAAGGTTCCTATGTGGTTACACATCCTGCAGAACAATGTTAGTCCTTTTGGGAACTGCAGTCCTTTCTGGTTCAATGGGTACAGAGTGAAAATAATTGCTGAGCCCAAATATTTCCCATCCTCAGCTGCTGAGGGTTCCCATCAACACTCTGAAAGAGTCTGTTCTCAATCTCTGTGTTCAAAGAGTTGAACTGACACCAAACTGGGGTTGAGGAAGGTCTTCCCCTGCCCTCAGACTCTGCCACAGCCCTAAGGAGACCATGACACAAAGTCTTGGACATCCCAAAGGCAGTTGATACTGGGAAGATGGGAGAGAACTCTTGGAATGATGTAACAGGAGCAAGGTTTCAGGTCAGCTGAGACATCCAGCTTTCCCACCCTTGTTTGCTGTAGGTCCCACCAGGTTGGAGCAGCCAAGTAGAAAGGACAACAACCACAAAACCAGACAAAATTGTTTTATTGGCTGAGACCCACAGCACAACTTTGTCCTGGCTTTTGACTCCTTGGCAGACAGTCTGGCAGAGCAGGGCAGTTGAGCAAGAGGAAAAGGAAGCAGATAAATGTGCTCTGAGATCTGTCCCCCTGGGAACTGTGTTGTATAAACATCATCTGAGAGTTCCTAACAACCCTTTCAGACCCTTCTGGGGGAGTATTTAACAGGTGAAGGGATCTCCTGTCCCTAAATGACACTCTGGATCTACACACACACCTATTTCACCACGGGAAATCCTGAGCACAGCTTGGCCAAAAGCCTCTAGAGCAACTCAGTGAAATAGGATTTAAAGCACTTCATGGAATTTGACAGCATTTCCAGAATAACCTCTTCGCTAATTGGGGAGAGGCAGAATTAATGTTTCTAAGAAATGAACTCTCTCAATTCTAGGCCAGATTTTGCTAAAACACAGTATAAGGAAAGAGTTCACTTTTGACCAACAACTAAACCTTGTATTTCAGAAGAGGTTAACATAGAAAAAAGAAGAGGAAAACAAACCAAACCAACCGAACAAACAAAAACCTAAAACAAAAACAGACAAATCAACAAAACCAAAAACAAACCAGAAAAGGCACCTTTCAACTCTAAGAATTCAAGACAAAAAGCAAAGGAGACATAAACCAAATACTGCAAAGGCTTCTGTTTGAAATTCATTTCCAGAAAAGCTGAATAAGAACAGAGGAGAGGCAGAAGCTGGGGAAAAATTCACCTAGACAAATTATTTTCTGCCCTTATCCCTCAGTTCAGCCTTCAGTGCATTTTCCCATATAATCTTTATCAACTCTTGGAACATGATGGGACTGTAGCACAGTGGGACTCATAAATAAGTGAACTATTTTGATTTTTTGGTGTGTCACTGCTGATCCTGAAGCAGTTTCCAGATTGATGGCACTGACCTGCACCTAAAAGGAACAGATAGATTTTGGCATCATTTCAACACCAAACAAGAGAGTTAAAAAAATGCTAAAAGTCGCATAGTTTGGCAGAGCCCTATAATTAATGTCTTGTTGCTTTTCCCTTTTGTCAAAGTAGTCAAAATAATGTCATCTGAAATGATTTATTTCTATTTGTTTGGCAGCTCTCCAGCATTTCAATAGCAGGGTGGCTGCTGTGCTCAGTGTTGATTTCTCCCAGCCCATTATATTTGTACAAATTCACTTCTGTCATACACAATCAGGCAAGGGAATAACACAAAGTTTTTTTAATATTCTGCCTTGACAACAAGCAAACAACCTGGAAGAGTGGATTTCAAATTCTGGCTGGGGATTAACATACAAATGTTCTGAAAATTAGGGATATAATTATGTAAAGTCAATTACAATTTTCAATTACTTATTTCCTAAGGCTTTGTACTAAGCAATGTTGGATACCCTGGGCTTGCAACTCCTCTCAGTCCTGTACATCATCTACCAACAAAGAAACACCACAGCCAAGGGACTCAAAATGAAAGGGTTTTAAGGACTTTGCAGGTGAGCAGAAGTGAAAAGAGTTGTGTGTCTCAGCTTCACAAAGTATTGGGGGTGGTCCTGGGGCTCTTGACCACCCAAAGTTTTCATTATTCTGGTGATGGCAACAGAGAGCTGAGGACCCAAATAAATTAAGTGCAATACAAAATAAAGTCACTGATTAATAAAATCAATATGTGTGTATGTGTGTGAGCCTTTCTCAAATTTTATTCCCAGTTTGTAAGTAATAAAGAAGAGGGAGTCAATTAACTGCATTGAATGTAATCACAGGCCCATAAATTCTTTTTACTGTATTGACTTTCAGCTTTGCATACTAATGGCTCATATTCATTTTGGTTTTTTCCTCAGAAGTTTCCCCTGCAACATAGTAATTACATAAACTGCAGATTTATTTTTTCTTTTCTTTTAGTGGCTATTGGGAAGAAAAAAAAAGGTAGTCATGAATTTTAAAAAATAATCATCTTTTCCTTTCTTTTAGGAGAATCTCACTTCTGAACATCCCTGCATTATGTGTTCAAAGGGAGTACTTTTGGGAAGTACCTGCCATTTCCATGACTGGAAGAGTCGATTCAAATATTTCCCAGAATTAGAAGAGCCAACAAAAAAGACAAACTATGGAAATGGAAAGGTGACAGTGGCTGGGAAAGTGATCCTCATACAGAGCACTGAGTCCTATCACGGAGTCACATTTTAAGATAACTGCAAAACTTCTTGGAAAATGGACAAAGGGAAACTGCAACCACGTTGAAGAGATACAAGAAATGTCCTGTAAGAGAAGATTCTTTGTTTACTCTTTAAAATAGTAACAGAAAAAAAAAAAAAAAAAGCCTGGATAGTTACACATTAAGTACAGAAATGTCCATTTCGAGATGACCTCAGCAGGTGAGGGGAACAGCTTCTGGAGAAGAACTCTATTTTATCCTTTATTTAAATGACTAGAAGGGACAGGGTCACTTTTAGATGCCTTCTAGGTAATTCTATGATTCTTTAAAAATACGATGAAAAGGTAAATCTGAACTGAAGGAAGCCTTAAACTGGATTTTTAAGTTCTAGGAAAGCAAATCAACTTTCATTACTAGGTTACTTAAACCAGAATTTCCCATCTATTTGTTACATGACTTCAAACAGCAAAAAAGTATTTAAATTATGCATGGCTACAAGAATTGTCAGTTTTTCAAGCAAATTACTGAATAGGCTTAGAACACCTCACAAATATCTCTGTATTGACCAAACACAGTGTTATTTCTTCTATTCACTCATTACAGTCCAGTTCTGAAATATAAAACGTGCTTAATAAAATAAGATTTTCATCAGTTACCTACTGCCAGCCAGCAAAGCAGAAAATAGTGAAAATGGCCATTTCTATTTCATATTGCTTAATATCCATCACTTTAATGGAAATGAGATAAAGCAGATAATGGCAATAAGAATAGTATTAGCAGCACAGACATATATCAAATATTTCTCAGAGGTACCATTGTTGTAGCATTTACATTGTTAATATTAAAATGTCTCCAGCAGCATAACCCAATGTAACCAATATTATAAATATTACCTTTAATATAAAAGAGTTGAATGAGCTTTTAACCTTGAATTTGATTCAATGTTGAAAATAACTTTTATACTTACATGACCCAGCTCATGTGAATAGATGAATACTTTTCCCCTTCAAATAAATCTTTCTCCAAAGTTAAACTTCCCTGCACTATTCTTAGGTGTAATTTCTGTTGGACATTAAGTGATCACAGACCTTTTCTGTACTTCTTTCAAGTGTAACTCAGAGGCTGAAATATCAATTTAGATGAGGCTTTTGAAAGCAATATTAAATACAAATAAAGACTTTAATAAATGTTCCATTCTGCAGATATTTCATTAATGGAAAGTGTACAGTAAGGTCATCCACATGTTCATATACCCTGAGTCCAAGCAGAGAGTGATTTTAAATGGGTTTTGAAACACAACACTTTACCAAAAAAAAAAAAAAATAAAGTAAGGAGGGAAAATAAAAAGAAGTTTCGATTCTTCAAAATAAGCAGCACTTGGATCACAGAAATAAAAAAATTGGACAGAATCTAAAACACAAATCTGAATGTCTCTCACTGTGAAGAACTGAATAACCATGAGGTTTAATTTAAATACAAGGCATAGAAACAAAGAGCATGAAGCTCAACTTCTTACTCCAGGGGCTATCGACAAAAATTTGTTGCAAGTCAGATAATCATCAGGCACAAGTAGTAATGGAGGGGACACACACCAGTCTAAATAAGCACAATCTACCCCTATAATGTGCCTGTGAATAAGGCAAGTGCAACACCAGGAGTGTTGGAAAAGCAGAAATGGGAAATATTAATGGTATTGTGTCAGGTGGTGAGTTTTCATCTGGAACATTGTGCACTTCTTGTCATTTATATTCAAGAAAACGGAATCTAAATGAGCAAAGCAGAAAAAAAGGGAGTTAGGAGGACTGATAAAAGAAGCTAAAAAAGCTGGGATTGTGTAGATTTAGCAAAAGGAGGGTTCAAGAGGACACTGTAGGACTGTTCTGTTGAAAGATAGCATGAAATGAAACAGTGCAGACTAAGATTTCAGATGAAGGACACTGTTACCAGAAAATTAATTCAGGTATGAATTGACCAGGAATAAATACAATCCCAAAAATACAACATTTCTGACAATAGGAAGACAGGAGTTCTGAAACAGCCCTTCAGGAAGTGCTGGGACTAAAATAACCCTTAATTTTAATGAGAATCTTCACGGATTAAAAGACATGTCTGCAATATCGAGGGTCTGAGGATAAGGAATGTAAGAGGTTTCTTTTTGGCTTGTATTTCTTCTCTCATAAATGCATATATAGGCAGACATCAATTGCTTCTCAGTGTGGGCCTTTCACTCCCTAAGCTGAGACACAAACTCCCCTCTTCATGGTGCACAAGGAAGAATAGAAAGGCTGCTATTAAAAACACAAGCACTGGTTTATTTTTCATAAAATGATGGAGTGATACTGCAACCAGGAATAAAAAAAAAACCACCCTCAACTTCAGATCCCCCAAGAATGACATTAAAAAGTTAAGCAGCACTTAGTCTTCTTTAGGATGTCATTTCTGCTCAGTGTAACTGTAAGATGCCTAATGCAGATGGATGGGCTAAGCAGACTCTGTGAAGACAAGGTTTCCTTCTTTACATCCAGTCTAAAAGCTTTTAAAATCTCTCTGTCAGAAACAATTTGACTGCATATCAATTGCATCCCCCTACTACTGCAAAACTTATAATAAGAGAGTGTCGTGGAGAAGAAAAATCACATTTTGATAACTCTGACAGGAAAATGAAACACTGTCAAAAAAAAAAAAAAAAGAAAATAAACCAAAAAAGTTGGGACTGCACATTAACCTCACTTTGCTCATTAAAGTTCTCACTCCATTAAAACAGCAGCTGGGATAGATCTGAGTAATGCCACACTTTGGTGCTGTCTGAGAGTTCATTCCTGATGTTTCTCTGTTGACCTCATGAAGAACATCCAAGTGTTCCAGGGCATCCATGGGGTTTATAATACATTTGTTTATAAACCAGATCAACTAACAAAACAAAAACTGCTTAACTTCACCCCTGACACAGAGTTTGTGCAGTGCCTGTATGTAAGAAATGAGTCAGGCATTTTCATGTTTTCAACATACAGTCTGAGGTTTTATACAGTTCTTTAAGCATAGGATTAATAGAGAGAAAACCACTCTGCTTTGAAAAGGAAAGATCTGGAACAGGTCTTAGTTCTTTCTCAAAAAGTAAAGAAGAAGACATACAAAGTTCATAATTTTGCCTGGAGTTCTCAAAGGAAGCAAAACAATCAGTTTTATCCACAAAAAACCACACACTTATCAACATACTAGAAGCAGAATAATTGAATGATCTTCCATACATATCTATAAGAACAACCAAATTGATCCCCAGGGTGAGAGGCATCATTTCCCAAATGCTTATATTCTGTGTGTCTGTAAAATTATAATTCTCCTCACACTGTCTCCATTTAGCTCATAGTTTTCATAATGGCTCTAATAAATAGCAGTAATGGTGGATATTTCCAAAGGACATACTGGTGGCTTTATTCTCATTTCACAATACAGCCTAAGCAAGAGCAAAAATAAAATAAATGCCAGACATGCAGGGAAGACTGGGAGCAGCTCCATTAAAGTCAATAGTTATACATAAAAATACATAAAACAGGGAAAGAAGAATAACAAATGTCTTTAGATAATGTATGAGAATCACAGTATGAACCCTCAGCACAGATACACCTACAAAGAGAAGTTAGTCAGGAGAGCCAATTTTTAACTTGCCATTTCCAGGTAAAGGGGGAAAGAATAAAAATTTCATAGCATCAGCAGTGTCTGAGGAACTCTTTTGTGCTAAATTGTATGTCCTGAACAATTCAAAGCTCAAAGTATGGAAATTAACATCACAATCCATTGCACCTACTGCTTTCATTCGTGATTGGAGGTTGTTTTTCAGCAGATCCATCAATTTGAATGGAAAAAAAAAAATAGTTCTTATTAGCCAAAGCATTTTTATTATTTCCAAAAGCTTTAAAAAGTGGTATTTTTTTCATGATTTCAAAAAATGTAAGCAACTTTGATTTTTACCCCTGGATCATGTCGATTTAGTTAGAGGGAGGAAAAAAAACCCAAAGTTTTCTTTTGTCAAGACTTTACAACAAGTTTTATTTTGAAGAGAGGGTTTATGGAAACGTCACGGTTTAACCCCAGCTTGCAACTAAGCCCCATGGGGCTTCTCTCTCTCTGCCCCTGCCCTGGTGGGATGGGGAGGAGAATCACAAAAAGGTACAACCCAAGGGTTGAGGTAAGAACAGCTGAGTAAATGAAATAAAGAAAAATAGAATAAAAATAATAATAAAAACAACAACACTAACAATGATGACGATGAAAAGAGAGAGGAACAAAACCCAAACAACACAAGTGATGCACAGTGCAATTGCTCACCACTCACTGACTGGTGCCCAGCCAGTCCCCAGGCAGGGATAGGCCCCTCCCAGCCAACTCCCCCAGTTTACATCCTGGGAATGATATTCTGTGGTGTGGAATATCCCTCTGGCCAGTTCAGGTCACCTGTCCTGGCCTTGCTCCCTCCTGTTTTCTCGTGCTCCTGCTCAGAGGAAGAGCACAGGAAACTGAAAATTCTTGATTTAGGGTGACAACTAAAGCATCAGTGTGTTATCAACATTAATCTCATCCTAAACCCAAAACACAGCCCTGTGCTCACTACCAGGAAGAAAATTAACTCTCATCCCAGGCAAAACTAAGATGGGAAATCATATAAACTTACAACCTCTTTGGATAAAAGTTACTGATTACTGATAAAAGAGACATCAATGACATTTCTAAACCACATATTTTGACATACCCCTCCACTTTCCTGGGAATAAACAAGAGGATGCATGGACTTTATTCAACAGAACCTCATTGTAATCTGCTGGTCAGGAGAGCTGGGCTGGAAGAAGGGATCAACAAGGATGCAGCAAACAAGGAGACTGATTCCCAAACCTCTTATTTAAATGCTGCATTATGCCTTGTGAGTCTTCTCTGCTTGTCTGCTTAGAGTTGCAATATCCTAGCTCAGTATTTTGTATTCTTAAGGAAAAAAAAACAAACTTTGGTAGATCAGAAAGCTCCTGAGACATCTCATCACGTTCCCACCCAGCACAGGTAGTTCTCACACAGCTCTTGCCAGCTCAGCATCTTCTCAATTTTATGGCCTTATTTTGACATAGAGCGAGACTCCTCTAATCAAAGACATGTCTCAGACACAACATTTCTTGTATTGGAGCCAGCAGTCAGAAATATCTTTGTAGTCAATAAAGAAATGCAAACTTTAGGGTCATAACACTTTGCTCTCTAAAGTAAAAGTAATGAGACTATTTATCTCCTTAAGAAAACATTTTTCCTTCTTTGCCTGGAGTGAACCCAAGGTGACAATCATTTCAGAGGAGATGGATTCACCCAGAATGGCTTTTAGAGACATGAACATACAGGGAATGTCCTTTCTGTCCCATGGGTTTCAATGCAAGAACAGTCTCATGAGAAGCACATTCTTCACTGGACTAGTGAAGGGTTTCAAACATTAAGGAGAAGATGAACAGATTTTTACTACCATGACACAGCTGCCAAATACTACAAGAAATAAATATCATGACAAAATCAACTTGAAAAAAACAAAATTCCATTTTAATGGAAATTTTTTCTTAAGACCAAACTCTTAGAGCAATACATTTTTATTTTTTTTTACTGGAGAAAAGCCAGTTTAGCAAAGGAACCATGAGCTGCATTGTCTCCTCTCTCCAGCTCCCAAGTAACCAGCTTGTACAGGAGCCCTGGTTTCTTCTCTCTCTCCTCAATCCCTCTGCTCCACCGTCTTCCAGTTTGCACTGAGCTGACCAGTAAAAGGAATGTTCTCCACTAGTAATTCCCTGCTGCAGTGGATCAGTTACACCAGATCATCCCATGCAAAGTTCTTGGCAGTACAATTCGAGGTACAGGTACCCTATTCCCAGTCCTGTCCTTTGCCTTGGAGTGTTGCTGGACAGGTCAGACCACCTTTCTGCCCCTCTGTTTTCCATTTAAAATTGAGTTATGAATACTCAATCTTTTATAAAGGAATTGGAATCCACAGTTGAAGAGAATTTTTTTTTTTTTCTTTTTCATTACTGACCACTCAGACCTTCTAATTTATTTTGGGTCTTGTAACATGTTGAGTTACAGTCTTTCTCACAGAGCCTTTAATATATTCAATTCCAAGACCCAAGAAACTCAAGCAGTGGTCCCATGGTGAACCCAATCAGTTTAACAAACATATTCAAGCTTTATGGTGCTGCAGATGCTCATCAAAAAGTTGTTTGCTTTTAAGTAAGATTTATTTAAATAACTCATATACTGAATCAATAAAACACCACCTCTTGCTGCATATTTTACACAGCTCTCACCCAGCAGTTCAAAATATTCAATAGATTTATAATGAGTTTCATTGTCCCCAGCTGCAGTTGGGTTTTACATTCTTTCACACCTAATCCTCACCATCTGCACAGTCAAGATTAGACATGATCCCTAGTGGACCTTGCAGCGTGTGAGCATCCAACTCAGTGGCTCAGACAAATTTCCCTCATCAGTCAAACCACATCCCCTGCACCTACAATTACTCCACAGCATTACAGAGAGACTCACTTGAGTCACAGAAATACATTAATATTACTTCACAATTATTCAGCACCTGGGAGAGTTCTACTTTTAAATTACTCGTGAATTGTAGCCTGATGTTCCAGGTTCTCAGGTGTTTTAAAAATTTATAACTAAACATAGTGTCTGTTTGTCACCATATTATCACAGGGCCTGCCTTATTGTACCAGTTTTAGAATTTAAAACAGAGGTTTGAATGTTCAAAACAACCTGTGCACAAAGAGTATAGAAGTACCTTGTAAAGGTCAGTTCTAAAGTGCTCATTATGGCTTTGGCCTTTTAGATTTTTTTTTTTATTTTTTTTTTTGCAATTACTTGAAATCTTTGAGTCCTTGAGCTCTTTGCACAGAAAAACACACAATACTTCAGACAGTGGGTTCTGCATAATTCACCTTTCACATCATTCAAATATACTTGTACAGCTTTCTTTAATATTGCAAAGTTAGCAGCAATATTCTTGTGCAAGGCCTTTGAAGTCACTATTATCTCTGGCTGCAAAATCAAACATTAAGCTGACATATCGACTAGCTCATTAAATTCTGTTGCTTTTGTTGCTGTTTTGGGAAGTTTTAGGTTATTTTTCTCGAGGAACAGATTCTAAAGTCCTTTTTCATGTGAGAATTAAAGCCTGAAGGATGCAGCCCAGCATCACCACCCATGTGAGCTACATGACAGCCCAACCATGCAGCTCCTCTGGCACGTAGCAATTTGAGAAACAGAAACCCACGGTTACCAAATCGAGGTGTTTGGTTTGGGTTTGCTGAACAGGGATAATTCAACCAAAGAGGACAGAAAACAACAGTGACACTACTTCAAACCAAGGGAGTGACATAAATTCAGAATACCAGCACAGAGCCACTGTTAGTATGACAGCATCAGTACATCCCCTAAATTCATGGCATGCTCCACATCCCAGAAGCTTTGGGATGGGAGAAGGGTTTCCCAGGCTGGTCTGCACACAGGACCAAATTCACTCCAGTGGTCACACAAAGCCAGGGCAAAAAGTGCTTGGAGCTGGTCCTGACAGCCAGTTAATGCACAGATATGTGTGCACAGGGATCTGAGGGATGAAAACAATCCTGCATTCTCTGTTTAGATATCCCTTTAATTCTTCTGTCTTTAGTGTCATTTCTTACAGCTTCACTAGAGACGTTTGGTGCACCTCAAACGGGGAGTTAGAATGCAGCACAAGTTACTTTAAATAACAAATAAAATAATTATTAAAAAAAAAGCCTATGAGAGTTGTCTCAATCATGATGTAAAACAACCAGTATTTTAATTTATTAAAATACTCTCTTTCTCTTTAAAACTTCTGGCTCTCAGAAAAGTTTCAATCTAAGGAAGAGAAATACCAATTTTGTCCTAATGTATTTTCCTCGTAACTTTGAAAATAATGAATAGTTTGAAACAAGTGAGAAAAGGAAGTTGTAATTTCTGGTCTGGAAAAAAAAAAATCTCTATTTTTGGAAAAGCAATGAGCATGGTTTTCTCCTATTAAAGCACAAGAATAATAGGTGTTAATGATGACACTTCTGCTAATTTCATAACCCTTTCTCCCAGCTGAATGAAAGAGGTTTTATTCAATGAGCCTCAATGAATTCAAACATTGAACACCATCCAGTAAAATCACTGCAACAGCATCACACAGCACATCTAAACAGTGAAAATACATATATTTTAGCTCACTGCTAGATAATGGACTAACTATATTTGCACTCCTCAGAAGCAAATACTCTTGAAAACAAAATTAGACTTTAGAAAAAAATATTTCAAAAGAAGCAGTGAACCCCTACAGCTTGGGGAAACACAGTGCAAGGTCTGCAATAATATATCCTGTAACTGCATTTTATTGCCTTCAGTGATTTTTCTATGGATCTCCTAATCCCTAATTTTAAAAAACCATTGTCTCACTCATCAGTTTCTTGAATATAAAAGAGTCACTGCCAGGAACATGAAATATAGATGTCAAAACCCCCCATGCACCAGACAGAGCTACACTACCTTAGGAATAACCATGAGAAAAAAATGAGCATTGGCACAAAATTCCTTGTTCACAGATTTAATAGAAATTATTGTAAGAAATGGGAGTCTTGCTATTCTTTGATCTACACAAAATGGATCAATTAGTGATCTTTTCCAAATTCTGCACCATTCCAGTTCAGGCACCTGAAGCTGCACTGTCCCACTCACATCCCAGCCAAGCAAAACTTCCTGTCAGCTTCAGTCCTGGATTTCTGCAAGCTGGAAATTGGTTCATGAAATGTATCTGTAATTGGAAAGGCAGTGCCACTGTTTCCACACACACGCTGGTTTGTGGAAGGAGAAACATGAAGAAAAAATACCTTAGCATAACTATTTCTTCAGGAACTTCCCAAGGACATTTGGGAGATGGGAAAAGGGAACCAACCTGGACCAGGAAGGATAAAGAAGGACAACTGGATGGCTGAAGTGAGTGGTACCAGAGAAGGCTGGATGAAAGAGGTGAGAATTTGCAGCTGATGAGAAGTGAACGAGACAGGCTTTCTGCTGGGATGGCAGCACATGACAGTGTAATTAAATATTTACCACAATGAGTAGCCACAAGGGAGTGTCCACATGCAAAACTTTTATTTCCTCCTGACAGTTTGGCCTTGCAACCCTTACAGTGCTCTTTTAACAACACGTGTATGTGTGTGTAGTAAATGTAATTATACACACACTTCACACCACACACCAGTTTTCATATGGTGATATTACCATTCCTTACAGATTAATTAAGCCTAACAAGACACCCATAATTAGACTGCTAAGGTTTATTATTTCTCTTTTACTATTGGGAAACAGACCCAGTGAGATTAAGTGCTTATCTAAGTAAATGAATCCCTAAATTACAGTGGGAGCAGAGTCCAAGGGCTCTGATTCCCAACCAAATGACTACTTAAATCTCGAAGGCTCCGTGCACGGGCATTAAACAAATTGTCTGTGTTTAGTTGTCAATGTGTCCTTTTCTGGATGAAAAATTGCTCCCAGAATTAGATATTAACAGTAACAGTTGTCAACCTTTCCCTTAAAAAAATTAAATCAGTCCAACACCTTTCTGAACCCTTAATTTTGAGTGTTTGCTTTCAGCAACACAAAGTGCATTTATGTCCATCTCTGTGAGATGTGGGAACAGAGCCTTTGCTAAGCCACTGCTCTAATTAATTGAAATGTTTTTGCAGATTGAGAAATACATTAGATAAATTACAATTTCTTTCATCAGATGTCAGATCAATTAAGACAGGAGCACATACAGGTATCGAGGCATCATATGGTTATTTTTTTAACCTTCAGCTTTACAGGGCTTGATAAAAAGCAATGAAATTTTAGGAAATGTTTCCTCTTTTAGATTACAAATAAGAACTAATAAAAGTCCTGAAATATGACCTTCATTTTTAAAGCCTATTTCTAACAACCACAGATTAAAATATGGGAAAAAATATATATTTTTTTGTTTAAAAAAAAGAAAGTTGTGAGCAATGCAGAGGACAGAGAACTTGAAAGACCATTAGTCTAATCCAAAGTGATAGTTCCTATATTCCTAATGTAAAGAAGCCATATAACAACCTACAGTCAAATCCATTAGTAAAACTAATGACCTTCTGACACCAAATCACATTTTTTACTCCCTGTTTAATTGCAAAATCACTGAACAACTACAATTTAAGATCATCTGCATCCAGCTTCTTATAAAACTCCTGCATATGGGTGAGCTCTCCCGGTCCTTGTGACACAGACTGTCACAGAACATGTCACCTTCCCTTTGCACACCATCCACACCTGAAAGGAAAGCAGACACTGTCTTTTGAGGCTTGAAATCCCTCATTATTGATCCACGGAACATTAGTGCATTTCATGGCTTGTTTTTTCCTTAAAAATAGCAACAAGGTTGTGTTCAAGTGCCACTCTTTAAAGAAACAACAAAACACAAACAAAGCAGGATAAGCCTCAGTGCACAGTTGGGTTCCACTGATGCTCCTGGAAAAGGTCAAGACTGTTACAACTTCCACTTTGGAAAAGCCAAAGGAAGTGATTTCCCAATAGCTCCACACACCAAAGTGTTTTGTCAGCTCTTGCCCAGCCCTGGGGAATCCTAAAGCTGCAATTTGTCTGAGCTCTTCTCTTTCTCTCTCCCCCACCTCTAGAACTTTCCAGCACAAACCCCTTCACATCACTGTTCTCGCTCCCCCACCTTCTGCCAGACAAGTTAAGGCTCAGGGTCTTTGTATCAGTGTTTCTTGAATGAAAAACTAATATGAAAAAAGAAAAATCAATGCCTGCATCAATCATTCCAGGAAGAGAAATCTGAATTTACTTAATACTGAGCAGCAATATCAGCAAACTGTGATTTTTCTTTTTCCATTTGGTATAACTACCCTAGTTTTGTTTCCTGCTGCCAAAGGAGTAGCAGTAGACACCCCATAATCACTCTGTTGCTTTCTTCTTGCCCAGTTATCTCTGGTTCTGACTTTTTGCTCTGCTGGAGATGCAAACATCAGGAAACTAAAGAACAACCCCCACCAGCAGTACCAGGAAACAGAATCATTTTGACAAAGTGCAAGTACAGCAACACCCTGTCAAATACAACAGATAATGAGCTGGGAATCAGCCTTCAAGTTACCTGAACCAAAAAGAGATGAAAGCTGGTCAAACACTGGTTAGTTATTACAAAGAATTCAAAGTGCCACTCACATAGGAACCTTTCAACAGATGATACCTAAAAATGACAGATAAAAACAAAATATCACAAAGAAGGATTTTGTTTACTCATCTCTCCAACCTGTGAGTTGAAAAGGAATGCATGAAAGTGCTCTGGTTTCTCCCCTTTTCTATACAGCCCCTTGGAAAGGCACCAAAGCCATCTGCAGACATCAAGACTCCAGCTACTTGCTCCTGTAGACTCCTGCCCTATTCCTGGACCAAAAAGAGGGAATTGGGCTAAATGGCAGACAAAAAAATCAGAATAAACAAATCATAAACCCTTAACTGTTGAAATAATGAAGGGCAAAGTGAACTTAAACAGTTTGATAGTCAACTGTATATTAAATATCACTGTTACAAGACACAGAAACATCATGTTATGGACAATATATGGTGGTCTGTCTTATAAGTTGTACAGTATTTTAATGTTGTTCACTGAGTTTGCACACAAGATAACACAGACTCCTAACTTCTGCTGCATGCCCACTCCCAAAATACACTAAAATCCATTTCTTTTAGAGGTTAAATTAAGTATTTCTAATTAGTAATATGGTGCTGGCGCTGTCTGGAAGCTTTTTTCCCACCTATGGTACCTGGGGTACTCCTGGGTTTAGGGTTGTTTTCACTGGTGTTGTTCTCAGTGTTGTTCTCTGGTTCTTTAATCACATTCAGCCTTCAAAAGCAGGACCAACAGTATCTTTCTTCTCTGCTTGATAATAAACTCAGTTCTGAGCGATACTCTTTGTATTGATTTTTTCCCCCCCCATACTTAAAACTAAAAGCTGCCAGAACTTAAGATTTACAAATATGTGACACCCTTTTCACTGTATCTCACTCCCTCCTTCCATTCTCCTGCCTCATTTAGCTTTTTCTCTCTTACTTTGTTTAATTGCACCATCTACATTTCTCTTATGCATCCACCTTCCTTTACTTCTTCTTGCTTTTACTTTCTCCATCAATCTCTTCTCACCCAGCAGGCAGGTGCTTGCATTGTGCAGATGGAGGGGGCAAACCTCTTGGTCAATTGAACCAAAAAAAACATGGAAAAAACAAGAAAAAATATATGAGAGAGAGAAAATAATTACACTTTAGGGGGGAAAAAAAAAGAATACAGTGTTTTTAAGGTGAATAATGATGTTTACACCAAGATAAAAAGCACAGTGAGTCACAGAGCTGCAGATCCTCCTGTGGAAGAATTACTGTTGAAAACTAAACTCTTGAACTTCCCAAACAAATAAACAAACAAAAGACCCTACAAGATAAATTTCTGACTGTGGACCAAAACAGAGCAGGAAACTTTAACGGGGAAGAGGATTTAAGGGCTGCCAGATTTTCAAAACAATCCTTCATTCCATGATCTAGAGCTTTGACACACTGTCTGAAAATTCAACTTATACTGACATTTTCTTCTTTCTCCCCTGTTCAGTTTAGCCATGAATCACCTGTTCTGCTGCTCCAGGGTGCAAGATGCTGTTAACAATTTGACATTCCTCCCACTGTGCAGTAACCACACTCCAGTCCTTGCTCCTACTGATTGCAAATGGGGCACAGGGATCTCTCAGATAAAACTATTTATTATGGCATCACAACACACGCTACACTCATGCCTTGGTGACCCAGCAGTGCCTCTCCAGCAATAAACATCTTTGGAATAAGCAGCTCTGACATACAGCATGAAAATCTGGGATGGACCATTCACATCTCCAAAAATACAGAATTTTCTCCCAGTGGATTCATAATTTTATCAAACCTGAACAAGAGACCAGATCCACCAAGTAATAAGACAGTATATCTACTTCTTGTTTACTTATCTACTTCTGTCTGCTTGAGTTTTTAAACATCTTTGTGGACACGTGTCCCAATTCCTGTATTATGTGTTACTTAAATAAATTCCTATGAAACCTTTGCCTCAGTTTCCCAACTGCAGCAACACCCATCAGCTCATTTCCACTGCACAGCTATTTTCATCCTCCTTTTCTCACTAATGACCACCTTACTTTATAAAAGATCGAGGGTGGGGAAGGTACACAAAATAAATACAACTGGAAGAGTAAAAAAGCTGCCTGACAGATATTGAAAAGAAGATAAAAAAACAACCAAACAACAAACTTGACAGTTTGGGGTTTTTTTCTGTCTTGTGAGGGGAAAAAAAAAAAGTGAATACAATCAACAGAATACTAAAATTATCCTGTTTATGAAAAACAGAGGAAATAGGCATGTGAAACATAGAGTTAACAGTGGCTGACTTTGCATCTTTGTATTTCCAAATACTTCAAACACTTAGGGGAAATTTAGGTGTGATTTTTTTTTTCAATTTCGCCTCTAACCTCTAATTAAAAGTCAGACTAAAAAAAAAACATCATCCACTGATAAATACATGGAAACTTTAATAGTTACCAGAATAAGTGTGCTAAATATGGATAACAAATTAAATGCTAAAGCATAAAAATAGAGCTATTTATCAGCCTGCTTTTACTTTCCCATTCACACATCCTATATATATATATACAAACAGTTTTTAATTTGGAGGTGGGTTATACTTCAGAATTCTAATTCTCATCCTAAAAACATGGTTTTTTTCTGTGTACAGCTCAGTGTTAAAGAGCAGAAATGTTACACTGTCATTTCACGAGCTGATCCAGCAAGAATTACAACATTTAAGGCAACAAAATCGTGGGCTAGAAGCCTGGTAAAATAACAATATCACAGTACCAAGGGCATCAGCTGAAGGATTGTTCACCATCCACATCCTCTCAGACTAAGACTGTCCATAGGGAACACCATTTCTCCTTCCCAGAGGCAGCTTCCCAAGTGCCGATGGCAGAGCCCTCACACTGCAGACATCACACTAATACCACAGCTTCAGATTTTGACATTAATGGGTTTTCTTTAACATATGATGGAACAAATGCCTCATTTCTCCCCATCAGCTCTCAAAAAGATGCTAAGTGCCTTTACTCAGCTGTGACGGTGCCACCGCGTGCGAGAGCATTCCTACAGTTTTGAAGGGAACAGGGGAAATTTCCACAGTCTGGAGGAAGCAACAGCTTCTTGTGTTCAAGGAAAAGAACCCCCCAAGTAATCAGGAAAACACTGTTGGTTATTTTTACATATAGGAAACTGAGGATCAGACAAGACTTTGGCAAAGCCATGGGAGAGATCAACAAACAGGGCCAGCTGTGAAGTTCGACCATCGCTGCCCCAAGTCCTGCTCATCAGTCACTGACCATCAGCTCTTGGTGCTGCAGGGATGTAACAGCTGTTATATTCCATGTAACATTCTCTATTCCACAGAGAACTGGGAATAAAACACCTGTAAAGAGGTATTAGGACACAGGACGTTGTGACCCATCCCATTCCCGACATTCCGGTCAACTGAGGGCACCCCGAGGGCTGCAGGAGGCCCCAGGCCTGGTGGGTCAGGCACAGCCTGTGGCACACAGTGAAAGAAAATGTAAGCTTTGATACCAACATGAAATCAAATCCCTGATTACATGATTAATCATTACAATTACTGATTACAAGACGGGACCCCGCCCTGGCACACCCACTCCTACTCAACCCACAATGCTCCCTTTCCTCTTCACATGCCACAGTCGAGAATTCGGAGGAAACACCTTCAAATCTCAAAATTCAGAAGAGATTTTTCTACCATATAAGGACATGGTGGCTTCTTTTATTCACTGAAACCCATTAAAATGCAGATATTATTGAGAACCTGGTCTAGTGGAAGGTGTCCCTGCCCATGGCAGTGGAGCTGGAATTAGATGGTCTTTAAGGTCCCTTCCAATGCAAACCATTCCATGATTCTATGATGATTATTGATGATTATATGGTCTATTATCTCACAACTAGAAAGTGCACTCCAGTGCATAAGAGCTGTAGCTACAGCTCATTCTCCCACTGCTTGTCGTGGTTTTATTTAGTTAAGCAATTTACATGAAACCTTCAGATGACACACAGTACATATGCACAGACACATTTTGTTTTACCCCATTCCCACTGTTGTTTAGTGAAATGGTGGCATCTATCACAAATCAACGGAGTAGAATGATACAACTCTACTACTAGGAGGAAAAATGTGAATAAATGATCGTGAATGCAGAAAATTGCAGAATTTTTTTCTTTTTAATTGCTGTTTGCATTGTGGCATGTGCTTCAGGCTGCACCAACAACCAAGGGCAGATCCCTACCAGTTATTCATTAAGCCAATTTTCTTACACACAATAAGCTATTAAGGTCATAATGAATATCCTATAAAAGCAGTTTAGGAAAATAGAAGTGATACATACCACAGTCAAGCCCTTTACTGTAGTTCATTAAACTTGTTTTCTACCTCATGTGGTATCTTCCACAATGAACTCTATTAGCAAGCCAGAGCTTTTTTTTTCTGATTTCACTCTCTCTCCACACTAAGAAGACAGAAAAATGAGACCATGTGCTGCAGCACATTCTCTTCTTACAGACAAATTTCTGGCAACTTCAGGAAGAATATAGATTCTCACAGCATTCACTTAACCTCTTGGGCAAAACTGTATTTCTAAGTATAGCTCCATGAATTTGTAGACAAGAAACACGCAGTATAATTTAGTGTGGGCTTTGAAACACACAAAAATATTTCACTAGGCCACCATAACTTTGGGCACTGCCTGTCTGGAGCACTCAGCATTTCAGAAAGGAAAAAATGAGAGACTGCTGGAATTAATTCACTTTACAACCATAGATGGGCTTCAGCTCTATAAATGGAGTAAGAAGTTCAGCTTCTTTCAATTCACACATATAATTATGTTTAATTTTTGTTAAACAGACACTGCAGGAAGGGTTTTGTTGGTGGGTGCTTTTGTCCTTTTCTCATTTCTCTTGGCTCACAGGAAAACACAGGTCATTATGGGAGACAGTTACAAGCTATTTCCTTTCCCTAAACAAACCCTTATTGCATAAAAATATGATGCAGCTTTTGTTTGTAAACCTTAACAATTTGGTGGCATGAGATACAGCTAGAAGCTAAACACTCAGCAAGCCTTGCAGGATACAAAGCCAAGCCAAAATCTTCAGGTTTCAGGTACTGTTTTAGAAACACAGAATTCTCTCTGAGAGAGCTTTACCTTCTGTTGGCATTCATAGAATCACACAATCACAGAACGGTTTGGGTTGGAAGGGACCTTAAAGACCATCCAATTCTACTTTACTGTCATGGGCAAGGACACCTTCCACTATCCCAGATTTCTCCATCCAACCTGGCCTTGGACACTTCCAGGGATGGGGCAGCCAAAGCTTCTCTGGGCAACCTGTGCCAGGGCCTCACCACCCTCACTAGGAAGAATTTCTTCCTCATATCTCTCATACGCCTTTTTTTTTTTTCAAGAAGAAACTGCAAAATTCACCCATCTGGAGAAGGTCAGGGAGATACCAAGGCACTCACATGCAAAGCTGATCAACTCCCAAATCCCTGCAGTATAGGAGTGAAGACCTAACATTTCTTTGGCGCTGCCTGGATGAATTCACATCTCTCCAGTGGCTTTTTCCTGTGCTATATTTTCTGATGGTAATAATAATTTAACCTGTGCTAATAGGTGACTGTCAACTGATGTTACAGCATTCTGTTGTAGGAACAAAGTGATGGCTGCTCCAAGTGTGTTCCTCAAAGGCAAACCCTAAATATAATTATAGCAGTGCAGTGTACTAGTTCATGGAATCTACCCCACTTTTAAAGCCACATAATTTAAAAATATCCCCTCCCTTTCGTTTTATCCCCTTTCTTTATCTTTTGTTTTAATTCAAGTTTGGTTTGGTTTGGTTTTTAAATTAACTTTAATAAACTTTACTAGGAGAATCAGGGAGGGATTAGCCACTCAATGTTAAGCACAAGTGAATAGAGATTTTTTTGTGTGACCCAATATCAGTAATCAGTAATTTTCACTGAATTCATCAAATCATGTATTTTAATCATTGATTTAGTTCAAACTCCACATCTGATGCATGGTTGCCTTTGATTCAGAGTGACAAGAAAAAAAGTTTACTGTTAAAGATTAATCATGTTCTTCTGTTCCCACTCTCCTTCTGCTCATAGATTTAGGAGGATGCACTAAACTGTAGTTTTATTTCCTCATTATGAAAAAATCTGGTTTAGATTCCATTTATTTGTAATTTATTCTTCCACATTTCTTACTCAATAGTAAGTAATGTAAGAAATACATATAATGAACATTCATTTCATTCATTCACTTTTCTACTTGACTAATAAATGGTGGCTACTCTCACAAAGTCCCTCTGTTTACTCATGATTCTAAAATTTGTACTTTCTCTTTTTCTTCTTTGTTTCTTCTTTTAAAATGTCCTTATGGTCACTATCTCTCAATTTAGTATCGCTTGGAAAAAACTCTTACTCCTGCCTTCATGTTTTTGGTACAGGGAGCTTTGCCAGCTATAAAGAACACCTTTTTTACAAAAAGGGTGGTGGGGCCCTGGCACAGGTTGCCCAGAGAAGCTGTGGCTGCCCCATCCCTGGAAGTGTCCAAGGCCAGGTTGGCTGGGGCTTGGAGAAATCTGGGATAGTGGAAGGTGTCTCTGCCCATGGCACGGGGTGGAACTGGATGATCTATAAGGGCCCCTTCCAACCCAAACCATTCTTTGATTCTATGAGTTTCTCCTTTGTTCCTGATGTGAATCTTCATTTTGTATAAAACCTACTGTATCAGGAGCAGAAGATCTGCCATTCCAAACCTTACCATATAATTATCAAATCACACCCATTAATAACAAAAAAAGGAAATAAACCCCATTTTTTCTCTTCAATATATCTCATCCATTTCTTATCCTAAGCTTGACAAAGTCATATTTTCACATTAAGTAGCATTATTTCCCACACTATTCGCATCAATGTCTACAGAATTCTGGTTTTTATTTTAAATGATATTTAAAAGAGGTTCTGTCATTTATAGTTGCAAAGATAACTGCTGAAACATGAAAGCAAGAATATCAATGCCATGGCTGCCTCCTAAGCCTGACAGCTCCAGTGCCTCTGCTGCTGCTCAGAACAGGATGCTGAGCAGACATGGTGAAATTACAAAAAACAATCTAAAAATAATTAAAAGGAAAACACATAAGCAGCTTTTCTCACTTTTTAAGACTCACTCCTCCCCACTTGGTGTTGCTCCCAACAAAACTTGCAAGCAAGCTCTTTTCTTTTCTGCTTGTCAGATATGGCAGGTTTTGATGATAAAAAGGGACAATTAGGAAGAACTGGAATTGAAAATCATCCCTCTTTCTGAGGGCAAGCACAGGGTCCTGCACAGAGGAGAGGAGAGACAAAGGTGGGATTAGAGGGGAGGAAGGTGCAGGATGGTGGATCATCCAGTTTCACTTCTGTGTTCACTCTGCTGTTGCAAAGTTTTTTACCCTTTCTGGACTTTCCCCAAGAGAAGCTCATGGCCCCACACGAGGTTTTTTAGCTGCAGGTCCCCTTGACCCCAAGGATGAGAACACATTTGTGCAACCTCCCCACAGGGCACTGCAGTCACCTCTCAGCTGAAGGATGTGACAGCTGGGACACCAAATTGTGGCTCTCTCTGTGATAACAAAATCTGCCCCACTCTGAAAGTTGCAACTCCTCTGAATCTAAGACTTAAATCCAATTTTAAAACCATTTGTTTCAACCAAAAATAAAGCCACATTCTCTTCCAACATAGAGGGAATCAAATATCTCAGCTGTATTGCTGCTGTTGGGTTTTACCTGATTAAATTACTACTGGGAGGACAAATACATTTGTGAGCTGAGAGTGTTGAGACAGTGCAACACCATAAAAAAACACTATGCAGCAGCAAAATCCTGACAGTCAAGGGGTTAACTGCAATGCTAGAATGAAACATAGAAAACTAATCACTACTTATTGTCAATTATTTACAAATGTGTAGATAAACAAAGTGAATGGATGTGGTATTTTCCTTTCAATAAACTAAATACGAGTCACCAGTAATTAGAGAAATTAGCTGTGTATTAAGTGAATGGAGTAAATAGAATAGTATAAAATACAGTGTATCTTTAAAGACTGAAGAACCTTCATTTCTGACTGAAGGAATAGGCAACAATAGAATTTAAACCTCAGTTACACAATTAGAGCAGCCATTGCAGCAGCCCTACAGAGTCAGTTATTGCCCTATGATTGACTAAATCTTTCCCTGTAATGGCCATTGCATTCAGAGCTGAAGGATGGTTTTTTTATGGACTGCTGGCTGCTTTTAATTCCTTTATAGCACATTAAAATATAGTCAGTCTTTTAGCCATTTTAACCTTGTTTAGCACAAATGGTTGAACTTGAAATTCATCGACTTAAATGGTCCATGGAAGATATCATTAAGAATTGCTGTAGTGGATTTCTTTTTTTTTTTTTTTAAACTTGCAATGCATTTAATTATTAATGTCCCTCCATCATTTATGGCCCACTGTTTTTTAGATTTTCAACTTCTTTCACCTTATCTGTTCGAAGAGTTACAGGAGCCATAACTAAAAACTCCTGATACAAAGGCATTCACTGTTACAACTAGACCTTGCAAGAGTCCAGAGTTATATACTTTGATTTTTATATCCAAGGTTAAGATCAATAACAACCTGAGGGAGACACTACCACATACACAAGACACTCAGTTTTGAGATGCTATAGGCTCACACACCATAGAGTATATTTTTCATGCACATACATATGCACTGTTTTAGTCGTTCTTCCTTTAGGATAAGATGACCCCCGAAAATAATTTTATTTATGTTTCTTTGACCTATAGCACGAATTGAGGAACACAGGTTAACTACCTGATTTTCAGTAACAAGAGGGCCTGTAACCTTCACAGGTTATTAATTTTCATAAGTTTGCCTCAAACAATTCTGGTGTTGTCAGATTTAAACATGTGATCTACAAATGCTGATGTCCTTTCTGTAAAATCTAGAGCAACAAGCAGGACTTGGCTTTCAAATAAAAAAGGAAAAAATATCCCATAAAAACTACCCCCATTCATCTGGCCAGTCCTTGTCTTTTACTTCTGTATTTGTCTTTTATTTCATGAATGCTAAAACGATGACTTTTGTAACACTGCTGAAGGGATCAAGGGTGATCTGGTTTCTTTTTCTCTACAAGAACAGAAATGTAAGAATAAAACACTAAACCAAGAGTTGCCTATTTGCCTTTCTTTGAATCATTAGCTATGGCTACTGTTTTGTAAATAAAACTAGAACAGATCTTCCAGTAAACCTCTTCCCTCTGGTTGGTACTTCTCAGCTGTGCATCAAAAAGTAAATTCCAGTTTCTTGGCTCAATATAATTTACCCCAGTCCCATGAGAGCAGCCTCAAACCAACAACAGCTCTCTGAGTGTCACCACCCTCATCTCCAACATCCAGAGGGAGTAGTTGGAGCCTGGAAGTGGATCAGGAGGGAGTGAAGCAGCTGTAGAAGGAAGCAATTGAGTGGAAGGAGCAGGCAGATTGAAAACACACGTGTTGAAGCTCTCAAGGTGACAGAGAGCCAGGGAAGTTCAGGTTAAAGGGCTGTTGTAGAAATCACTATAAATTTTTCAAGCTTAAGTAAGTGCTGTGTAAATCAATATAGCACAAAATACATCCCTTTGGAAAAAATAAAAACCCAACAAACCAAACCCCAAAGGATTACATTGGAGGAAGTAAAGCAAATAGTAGAGGTGGGAGCCAAAAATTCTGCACACTTATTAAAAAAAGCATTAAGGGTTCATTACATGCATGAATACTAACAAGAAAATAATGTAATTTGTCTATGACCTGAGTAGAGTCTTCTATGAAAGTGCTGATTTATACAAATTTACACAGCCCATGAGATTGTGTGAAGATCACCAATACATCAATTTAATCCAGTCTCACCTCTTTTCTTTCCAGATGTTTGAGGAAAATTATCTGACAAGATATCACAAAGCACAGAGCTCCTGATACCTAAGAATATGGTCTTCCTTTTCCTGGGCATGCTCTCAAACAATCCTAATATTATTACAAAATATCCATTTAGCATCTTCCAGTGGAGAATTAAAAGGCTCAGCTCACATCAGCTTTAATACCAAAAGCAAAATACAATATAAAACCAGAATACAGTGCTGTAAACACCTTAGAGCCTTGGAAACCAACTCTGGAAACAAAGCAGGATCAGATACACTGAAAATTCTCTTTTGAACTTTTTAAGTTCTTTAGAACTCGTTTGTGATACTGCTTAATAACCCAAAGAAACAACAGAATCCACTGACTCACAAAAGAAAAAAACATGTGAATATGTTAAAAGCAACAAAGGGAGTAAAGACATTGGCAAACAATTTTCACTGCACATCTCTGTACTTTTATTACTTACGTCTTTCAATAAAGGTATGTTTTCTACTAAAAAAGGCTGAGATAATAATAAACTTCAAATTTCAGGAAAAACAAATCTGAAGCTGCTTCAACTTTCCAAATACGACATTAAGTCAGTATGAATATATATCTCCATTTTGAAACATGTGTGAAACCACCCTATAAATAAAGCAATGAAAACTTTTTTTATGTATCCTGATATAAATTTGGATTTACTTACCAGAAAAAACAAAAAAAGCCCACAAAGAACAGCAGTAACCAGTTAACCACAACAGTTCAGCACAGCACGTTATAAACCCATTTTTATATCTCCCCAACAAAATGTAGAAATAAAACTTGTCCCTTAACTTTTTAACAAATGTATTTTCATTTCCAGCCTCGTCTTCCTTTACAAGCTGTGATTTAGCTCAGGCTGGGAGAGAATTCTAGGGAAACATCACTTCACACTTGTTCTATGGATATATTTTCTTCCTCCTGTTGCCTTTGCTGTTCTATGTTTTCACAAAGTCGTGAGAATCTTATTAGAATCTGTTTTCCAAAGAATTTTGGGCATGTTGAATTGTAGAAAAAAAAAAAAGTCTAGTCCTACAGGTTTCTTTCAGAGTTGGGAATACAGAGATAGCAGCTTCCATGGGTGTATATATATACATACACATATATATATATATATATATATATATAGGTCTGATAATTCAGTACAAGCAGAACAGAATGTATTTTCTATACAGAAAATAAAAAAAATCAAAACAAAAGTATGGAATGGCCAAGAATAGTCCTAAAATTTCTGCACAGTAACAAAGAGAAACCAAAGCTTTCAAAGTAAAATAGGGACAACTTTTACAGAGTAATTTTCTTTTTATATATTCACTGCCAAATCCATAAAGAGTTACAGTAATAATTTTAATATCACAACAGTAACTGGGTTTGATAAGACCATCCATTACAAATTTATAAGAAAACAGAGCTCTAATCTTTCATGTCCTCAGTGAAGAGCAGGTAAGCTACATATTTTATTGCTGGGATTTCTTCAATAAATAATCCCCACTGAATAATGAACACAGAATGACAGTCAGTGATCTAAACTATAGACAGAGAATTTCCTTCAATTTTTCATTTCTGCAGTTTCACTGGTTTGGGCCATTATTGCTCTGTTACCTCCATTTATCTTTCCTCTTTACATCTGGTAACAGGAGCGTAATTACTACTATATTTATTATTACTATATTTAGATTCTTACATACCACATACACACACATATATATGTAAACTGTCTGCTTATTCATTACTTTACCTAAATAGAATCTTACATCACAGACTAATCTATAACAAAGTCTTCCCAAGGGGTTTAAAATGTCCCTGCACAACACTCATTATAAACGGAAAATTAATGAGGAAAGTTGCCTAAAGATTGCCTCCAGTTTCCCAGAGGCTTGAGATTAACATTTTTAAAGTGGATGCAAGTTCATTTTGATATGTTATGGTCTTTAGAAATAAATAAGTCATGTTGTTCCTCAAAATCGCTATTAAATTATTTTGCTGGTGTTTTTATCATTCTGAATATTGCATCTCACCACACTGCCTAGTACAGCAAACACTCAAACTACATCATCCTTACAAAATTCTGTTACCCAAATTAATAGGCCTGGGAATGGTTGCAGATGTTGCCCACCAGTGTGTGCACAGAGGGGATGAAAACACTCAATTTAAGCAGGCCCTGTATGAACTGTGACACAAATGTAAATATAGAAATAATAGATAAGTAAATAAACACATGAAAGAGTAAATCCCGGGTCCAATCATCCTAGTAAGAAAAAATGTCAAACTGCAGCAGGAAGAAAGTGATTTTCCTTTTTTGATATCAGGTGTTCCAGCTGTACAGATCATCAAGAGATGCTGCAAATTGCAGTAGAACAAACTTAATAAATGATTTTGATTCTAAACCAGAAAGAATAACAGGCAGGATGGTCTTCTGGTTAAATCACTGTATGATCAGTTAGAAAGTCTAATTGTACTAAAGTCCTACTTCAGGAAAAATAATACAGCATGATCTCAAAAGACAACATGAACTCCAACCCCATCAAAGACATGAATAACTCCAAGGAACAACCAAATACCTTTCCCATTTCTTTTTCTTCCTTTGTGCTTTTTGAGGTCCCAGTGGCATCAGGGATTTCCTACGTGTTGAATCCTCCCAGTTCTACAAAAAGTCCAATTTTGGCTCACTCTTTTAAATTTCCAAAGGGACAAGAGGCAGAAGAGATGCAGCATTGCTTGTACTGCAAATCATTTATAGTCCATAAGATATTTCAAGCAAATTTGCCTTCTCATTATATTTGAAACATATAAAAAAAACCAGAAAGCCAGGCTATGAGACCACAAGCTGGTCCCCTTTCCTGTTGCACAAACTCACATGAAAATGTCTCCACTTGAGTCTCAATTTCTCACCTAAATTCTCTTGTTGCTGCTGAAATATGTTGCTGGGGGGGGGAATCACATGTTATTTCACATCCTTTGGTCAAAACATGACTTAAAGATTATTTTCACTGCCAGCTTACTTGTGAATATATAAATATTTTATTTTTTGCTTCAGTCATCCAAAACACTAATCTATTGGTGTGGTCCAAATCAATTATGACAAATACAAAGTTTCACGTTTCCTCCACAAAAAAAATTACATTTCAAATGACACAGCACATGGAACATCTCAACTCAGCATTACTTAAAAATCTCAGAAAACAGAACTGTGGAAATGCAGTTTTTCTTCTTTCATCAATACTAACGAGTTCTTTAAAGCAGAGCATTACAGAATATTTCCTTTCTCTTGATCCAAAGTTAACCATTACTTTTTGTGCATTACAACCCAACAGGGGTGTTATAATGGAGCTCATTGGGAGTGTGGGAGGGAGGACGAGAAGTGTGCTTGGGGCTGAGTATATTTAAAGGAGAGCTGAGAAGTTTTCTGGTGAAAGGCTCTGTTGATAAATGGTGGTTAAGAGAAGAAAATTGGTTATTCAATGAACAAAGTGGTGTGTAATTTATTTTACTTCATTAGATGCCGAATTCTTCAAACACTGCTAGGAATTAGAATGCTTTGAAACTAATTATTGTAAGTACATTTAATCATAGCTTTGAAGTTACTTTCAACACAGCACACTCTTTTTGATTAAATTATATCTTTCTGCCATTCTACTGCAAGTACCCAGTTCAAGGGCAGAAGAGGAGAAAAAAAACCCTATCAAATATTATAAATAAAAACAATAATTTTGCTCTGCTTTTTTCTCTGAAGTATTTCCATAATAATCTCCTATTGCTAAAAGTGCACCAGTTCCTGCAGAATCTCGAGTACAATTTTGAATAAATGAACATTATCACAAAATTAAACAATTATGTTATTATACATGGTACAAATAATTGCAAGCAGAGAAGCAGAATAGCAGGGAGCACAAAGATGAACTAAAATGCACTTTCAAGGTGCATGGATTTGTTGGAGGAAAGATTAAAGGAGTTTATTACACTCTCTCACCCTTCTTTGTACACATAGTACTGGTAATTCAAGCACTCAGCTACATGATATTTCTCTTTATCATGATAAATGATGGCTGAAAGGAGCAATTTTGCTTTGGACCTGCTTCCTGCTTGAAAGGAAATTTTGGTTCAGTGATTTAAGCAAGGCAGAGCACCATGAATCTCCTCCCTGAATCCTGAGCTTGACTTGGACACAAGCAACTGGAAATTGGATCCCTCTGATGAAAGAATGCAAATGTAGCTTCAAGCAGCTTTGCTGATCTCACTGATTTCCAGGAACCTTTCCTATTCTGAATGTGCATCTTGTACTGCAGTGATTTGACTGGATTTTAATTGGTTCTGGATAAAGCTCCAAGGGGAGAGAAAGAATGGTTTTATATTCTTCTCTCTGAGTACTTTTCCTCTCTTTTCTCTTGTTATGTAAAGCAAAAGTGCAATAGTGCAGGTATATGCATTACAGTAGGTAAATCCCATCCCTGGAAGTGTCCAAGGTCAGGTTGGACGGGGCTTGGAGCAACCTGGGATAGTGGGAGATGCCCCTGCTCATGGCAGGAGCTTGCAACTAGGTGGTCTTTAAGGTCCCTTCCAACCCAAACCATTCTGTAATTCCATGTTTCCATGTTATCCCATAGACAACCACACTGAAGGAGAGAAAAGCACTTTTTCTTCAATTCTTTCTTAGGGTTATTAAATATTTTCAAATATTGTAACAATAAATGGTAAAATTACTTCATGGTAGAAATTTTTCAAAGCCTAATGTTACACAATTTTCAGTATTTCCATCTCTACAATATGGGCAACTTTATTGCATTTGGCCCAAGGGTTGGGAAGGTTAAGAGGGTAAGATTTATCTTGTAACTCTGCAGAGAAACATTTACAACCTAATAGCCAAAAAAGTCCCAGAGACACAGAGAGACAGAAGTAAATATCCATTGGCTAATTTGTCTTAGTTTTATAACAGAAAATAGTAACAAAGCTATTTATGTGGATCACAAGAACTAAATCCAAAAGGAAGGAAGTAGAAAACAGCAAAGCGTGGCTTGGAGTCAGGAGCTTGTGAGAGCAGTTAGAAATTTCTGGAGAAAAAGTAGGTTAAAGAGGTAAATAAGAAGCAGATCAAATAGGGATGTAGCAGTATACAAATAATGAGATATCAAAGGGAAATAAAAGAACATGCACTGAAGATTATCATCAGCACATGGAGAACAAAGAATGAGGGAACATCTCTTTCTTCTTCAACTCAAAAGCACAACATTCAACAAATAATTGCAGCCTACCCCCGAGATGCCACCCAAGTAAAACAAAACAAAACAACACCCAAATGGCACAAAGCAGTGGTTCTGCTTGTTCTTCTTACTTTCTTTCCTAATGGCATATTCCATCAGTTCTGAATTTGTCAGAAACAGTGATTAGAGGAGGAAAAAAGATCTCTTTTGTTATCCTCTACCCAAAACTTCAAGGCAGCAGGGACAGTGAGTGAAACACAGCCCTATCAAAGTGAGTGTTTATAACTTTTAAGTTTGATATTTATAAATTTACAAGGCTTTCCTAGTCATGCTGCTCAGAACTATCACAAAAGCAGCAAATCACAGAAACTGCAAATATTTGGAGGTTTCTGTTTCTATTTTGTCACAATTGGAGGCTTCAGTGCACATAGAATATCAAGAGTTGGGGGAAAACAGAAAAACCCAAACATTTTGCCTGCCTGCCTCAAGAGAGAAAGACTCATTAGATGTTTCCAGGTGTCATTTCACACACTTACTTGGTGACATTCATTAACTTCAAATGCTGGCCAACCAGTTAAACTCTACTTTTTATACGAGGAACTTTGGTTAGAAATATCCCACATCCCTACTCCTCCTGGCTTTCCCTGTTCACCTCTACCATCATCTTCAGCCTATCTTGGAACACCCAGCTCACCAGGATCTGAAATAATGTCTTAATCTATTTTGCACAGGACATTGATAAACCATTACGAGCTTCCCAATCAATAAGGAATTTCCATTATATAACTAATCTGCTGGATAAGTTCCAAAGAAACTGAAAGACTCCTTAATATTTGAGCACCCTGAAGCTGAAGAAGATTCTGTACAGGGTTTGTGTGGTGAGGGTTTGGGAGTGGGGAGGTAGAGGGATGGGTTCTGGGAGAAGCTGCTGGAAGCTTCACCCATGTCCATGGAGCCACTTCCAGCTGGCTCCAGGATGGATCCACCACTGGACAAGGCTGAGCCCATCAGTGACAGGATAATGTATTTAAGAATGAGGAAAAATTGCACAACTGCAGCAAGAGAAAGAGTGAGAACACATTTATTCCCCAGTCCTTATTAACTGTCAGAATAAAATGCAAGAGGAAAGCTATGTAAAAAGTAATTTGAAGCCTATTTGTTGTGGGTCATATAATTAGGAATATTATTTTAATAAGATTCTAATTCTTCAGCCTGTGATACTGCTTAGTTCTAAAGCAGTAATATGCCACTTTTATTGTGTCCATGCTCTGCTTTTAAAGTGACAATATTAATGTAAAATATGCCAACTATACATATCTGCATTATAAGGGTTTCTGATTTAGCCCATTTATTTTTTAGTTAACTACATCTTCTTTACACTTCACAAAGCCAACTCAAATGTATCAGTTTTAGATCAGTTAACTGTAGCAATTATGTATTTCTAAACCACAGTCAGGTTTAATGCAAAACAGAATTCAGAAAATTTATGGTTATACTTAGACATTATTTTTTAAAGTTTCTATAAATGTATTTTTTTCACTTTGCTTTGTTTCCCTTGTATTATTGTGCAGGAAAACAGGACAAGCTTTCTGGACTGACTAACTGGAGTCTTGCTATCAAAGAAGTCGTGATCTTGTAATTTAAACATTTCTACACTAGATAACAAAATAATGCAGATAGAGTCCTAATAACGGAAACATGTAACCTCAATGACAATGAACTACCAGGGTGCTAAAACAATTCCAGAGACAAAGAGGAAGGGAACAGTAGGAAGCTGAACTCCTTTTGAATTGTCACCTACAGCCAAATAAATGACAATATATAAGAAACACAAAAAGGGCTCTAACAGTTGGTGTAATTTCCAATGTACATAAATCAATGTGTGCAAAAAATACAAAAAAACCCCACTGTGAATCTTTTAAAGGCATGTATAGTGCTTCCTATAATTATATAATAATAATAATGATAATAATAATACTTGCCTTCATACATGCGAAATTTGCTAAATTAATCCAATCTGAATATTCCAATTTTGTTAATGACAAGGCTCCTTTCAATATTTTGCAGATTCTAAGTCACTATATTTCTTATATCACTCCATACTATTATATCTAGAGGTTTAACTTCCCACCATAATTATAATTGGACTGCTATTCTGTTTAACTAATCTTGCAGAGAGTTGTCAATACATAATAAAAGTAGTAGAAAAGAATTCTAATGAAAAAGAAGAAGAGAGATAAGGATGAGCATTTAAAATATTTAAATTCTTATTAAAGGAGGAATTCACTTTTAATTTAGAAAAAAAATAGTTAATCTATCATGTACTTTGATATTCAAAGAGCTCTAACAAGATGGCATCATGTAGCATTTTGCTGTCTGGGCAAAACTCACCATATCAGGAAGCTTGTCAATTCACATTGGAAACAAACCCTTCCTTAAAATATTAAATACAGTTGTGCGTTTTAGTCTCCCATAAACTTCATGACTGTGACCTTCATAAAAGACTTGGCAATCTCACACTCGTACATCTCATCCAGGAGACTGAGGAGACCCACTGAAGGTCAGCTCTGAATTCCTCTGATTAAATTCAAAACATAAAATCAGATTTTCACTCTGCATTTTCTTGTACTTTCATAATCTAAATTCCCTTTGGTAATTAAAGAACACAAAACAAGTTTTAAGAGACAGATTATCCTACCACTCCAGGTAGTTTACAATATGGCTTATTTTATAACAGTCGTGTTCTGACTTACAATGTAATGACTAGAGAAATGATGAAAGGAACAACCAGCAAAAAATGATTAAACTATTCATCCTGCTCCTAATTTATCATCTGGGAGATGGCAAACTGACCATGACCAGGCACCTACAGCAAATTGTTTGGGGATAATTTGGAATCTAATTGAAAGATAAAGAGATTTGGGAAGAATTAGAAGAAACACTATTATTTAGAATTTCTAGTTCCATTAGGGATTTACAACATCTTATCTTGCTTCAGTAGTAGGAAACCTAGAAATGTGTCCAACATCCATCCTTGGTGCTTCCATGGAATCTGCATTCACAGCAATCTCAAGAATCAAGATTCTCAATGGGAAAAAGACAACCTTTAATCACACCACTGCAAAAAATCATGGAATGGTTTGGGTTGGAAGGAATCTTAAAGCCCATGTTGTTCCACCCCCCTGCCATGGGCAGGGACACCTTCCACTTGCTCCAAGCCCTGTCCAACCTGGCCTTGGACACTTCCAGGGATGGGGCAGCCACAGCTTCTCTGGGTAGCCTGTGCCAGGGCTTTCCCACCCTCACAGGAAGGATTTCTTCCTGATATCTGATCTAAATCCACCCTCTTTCATTTTAGTGAACCAGCAGTCTAGTGGTTAAGCCCCAAAAAAATTCTAAAACTTGCAAAATGCAAATAATATTCACTCGTGTTACCAACATTTTAAATTACTACAGTCAAATTTGATAGTATAATTGTGCAACAAGTGCCGTCGTTTATGAAGAGTAACGAGATGTTTTCCTTCCAATACCAAATTGTAACTCTGTAAGTACAATCTATCCAGGGTGAGACCAAAATGCAGACACTCAGCCAACAAGAAAAATCCAATTTGTCTGCCACACTCGTCAAAAAGAAATCAAAGTAAAAAAGATCAAGATCACCTGGCAAGAGCTGATGGTTTATGATAGTTCTTATCGTGGGTTTTGAGGTATTTTGTCTAAAAAGGGAAAAATCAGAAATAAGCCAATCTCTCCTGCTCATTCTCTTTATCACTATTTATACTGATCTGTGCTTTTCCAACTCTTACATGTAGGGAAATAGCCAACACCCTTCACTGCAGAGAATCAGCACTTTGCAGATTTATGAGAGCCTCATATTTCTACAGAAAACATCAAAAATACTTCCCATACCAAACATTAAAACGCTGTCTTCAATCCCCTCACTCTAACAGATGGGCTGTTTGTGGTACAGAAGAAGGGAGGGGAGGAAATTAATTACATCAAAGCACAAACTACAGTGTTCAGTGATGAACAGAGCCCAGAAACATCCACATCCCTCCTGCTTGGGTTCTAGAACATTCAGCTTTTTTCATAACAGATTTGCAATTATTTCTGGTTTCTATGGGGAAAAAAATCCCTGTGAACTCCTGGTCTTTTGTCGTCAACAGTTTTCACGCACAAAGAGCATGTTGATGTTTCAGTCTGACCTAGTAGCAAATGTCTAACACTTAGTTGTAACCATTTTTAAGTACATCTTCTACTAATTCATATATTAAAGATCAGTTATTTTAAGTGACTAGTTTGCTAGTCCTCATTTTTAGGACTAATGTAAAAAAAAAAAAAACCAAAACAAACAAACAAAAAACCAAAGCAAACAAACAAAAAAACCCCTGCATGTCATGTTTTAGACCCTGCAGTTTAGACTCCAATTACATCTCAACTGGTGATGGTTCTTCTGCTCCCAAGAGCTCCATCCACAGCAGCATCCAAGCTGCACTCACACTAAAACCTGCCTGTGCATCCTAAAAATTACTCCCATGATTCCGACGCGCTCTATCACACAGAGACACCTTCAGGAATGCCAGCTTTTCCACAAGCTTTTGTTGCATCCTTTGCAAAGTCCCGTCGCTCCAAATACACCCAAATTTATGTTCTTCACAGTCAGCACGGTTGGGTGAGTCTGTGAGTCTGTCTCAGAGCTCTCCTCACCTCCACTGCCTCAACCTCTTTAGTCACTTCAGGGACACAACACTTCCTAGTCTTCCCAAGGTGGAATAGGCCAAGGGACCTGCAGAAGAGATTCAAAAACATCTAAAATGGACTACAGATCCAATGTCTCCCCAAAAGGGGAATTCAGTGATTCCCAGTGTTTGGAACAAGCATCATTTGTGGAAGAAAAATAAAGTCCTGTGACATTATAAGTGGGGATAGAGAATTCAGGTGTCCAGGGCATAAGGACTTTCTGGGCAAATGCAAACCACCTTGGGAATGCTCCATAATAACGTCAGGCAAGAGACAAGTCAGCACAGTAGTATTAAAAATCACATTTTCAGAGCCCTGACATAATTTGACAATTTAGGAACCATCTAATTTCATTTTTGAGGTTGCCTTAAAGTACTCTAAATCTCAATTGTTAAAGGAAACATACCAAAAGAACTTAACAGTTATTGTGATATTTCTTGTGCTACTTAAGATCTCACCACACAAGCTGATCAACCATTCAAATACACAATAAGTAACTGATTTAAAATTAAATTTTTTAATATGTTGGGTCATATCTACTATAACAACAAAACCTGATTTTTTTTTGTCCAAAGTTGTTTTTTTTTTTTTCCAAATCACAGCCTGAAAGTACAAAATAGCATCAGGTCACTCTCCAGGCTTTCATACTGTGCTGCTGTCAGACTAACAAACTGTATCAGAAGTACATTATAAAACTTTATAAAAAGTGGTTTAAGGAAAAGCCTCGAATTTTGTCTGCTTGACACAGACACTGCTCCAGAACAAACAGCCCACAAAAGCTTTTTTTCTCGGGTTTTGACTCTACCTCATTAATGAGAAAAGTTCAACTAATTGGAAAGTCAAACTTCCCACTTCCCTTGTTTTACCTATTGCCTTTCTAATTAATTTCTAGACTTTCACAACATTTCTATTTGCATTACCTAAAATGGCAAAATAATGCCTGTGACTGGACAAATGTCTTTCTTAATATACCATATGGTGAGATATCTCATAGTTTGACAATATTTAACAAGAAAAGATCTGCTCACTTCTGCAAATCCCCTGTTTTCCAAGCCCCTGATTAGACAAAATGTTTCTTTGAAATCCAGTGATCTAATTACCTGTTTGATTATTTGAAATAAAATTAAGTCTCCAGAATTATTAAATCACCATGTGCTTTTCCATCACATTAAGTTGTTGCAGCTGGAGGAAACCTGAACACTTCTCAGCTGACAAAAAGAATGACAAATCCATGGCTCTACACCAGTTTGCCCAAGTTTAAACACCGGTGACAGCTCACAATGAGTGGTCCAGACCCTATTTAAGGCAATGGGTGAAAGGGGATCTCTGTCACATGTGGGCTGGGGACAGATTGAAGCAGGGACACCTCTGCCCTCAGCTCTTGACTCTTCCACCTCACAGAGGGGGCCAGCAAAGCCTCTCACACATGGAAAGCCTCCAGAAAACCTTCCTCTTTGCCCCTCGCTCTCCTGCCTGCTCTTCTGATGTCAGTCTTTCTCTGAGGGAGATGCCATCACCTTATTAACACTTATATTTATAATTATTCTTTAAAACAGAGCTTGAGTCTTTTAACCTGTTCAGAAGACCTCCTATGTGGCATATTACTGAGTGTTTATGCCTCTGAACTCTCTTCACTGATAAAATCATTATCATTAAGGTTGGAAAAGCCCTCCAAGGTCATCAAGTCCAACCTTTGACAGAATATCCCCCTGCTCACTAAACCATAACAGGAAGGGCCATGTCTACTTGTTTTCTGAACGCTTCCAGAGATGGTGACTCCACCACTTCCCTGGGGAGCCTGTTCCAATGCTTAACCACTCTTTCAGTGAAGAAATTTTTCCAAATACCCAAGCTGCCCCTCTCCTGGAACAACCTGAGGCCATTTCCCCTCGATCTCTCAAGTCCATAACTTTTTGGATGCCTGAAACTCAAGGCACGACATCACAAAGTCACTCACAGAGGTTTTATCCTTTGACTCAGCTGCTTAGAAACCACATAACACCCTAGGAAATTCCCTTCAAATAATGAAATATCTACTCTTTTTTTTTTCTTTTTTAAGAAAAGGGGGATAAAAGATGGTCTGTTCCACTTAATCTCATTTTGCTCTTCCATATTAAAATTCTGTTGGACTCCCTCCTACTCATGATTAATTTCATTATTCTTCAATTAATTTGAGAAGACCAGCAACTCATTTTACACTACCATAATCATTTCTATAATGCCATCAAAAGCAAGTTACTTTAATACATTAAAAATTAATATATGATGGCTCACATTTAAGGTTTTTCCTCTCAGAAAGTACACATGGATTAAGGAATGTAAGGAACATACCTAATACTGCAAATGAATGGAGATGAAATAGAGAGAACCTGTCTCAAACCCACAACCTTATTTTCCCCATCATCACATCCCATTAACCAGCTAGCTGTAACTTTATTACTCTTTCTCTTTTTTTTTTTTTCCCAGGGATCCACTTCTGATTTTGATCCCATGTTTGTTGTTAAAATGGCAATAATGTTTTACAGAAATAGCCTAAAATTAGGCATTGTTCTTACTGCTTCAAGTTTTCAATTCCTTCCTCGACATCCCTTCCCAACAATACATGAAACCTCTGGAAAATCAAATTTCAAGAGTAATTAGCAAATTGTGTTAAAAATAAATTAAACTGATCCACCCTGATTTGTCAATATTATTCAGCTGTAGCTCTCAGCCAAAGGTCACTCAAAGACAATAAACTGTGTGACATCAGCATAGACTTGTCATGTTGTGCTCCAGTGCTGCTGTTGGGGCCATGAATAACAAAGTGGATCCCCTCAGTGGACACTCACCACTCCAGCCCTTGAACATATTCTCTAATTTTAAGCCATTTTTAAGAACACAAATTGTCAAAATCCTTGGCTGAAAACAAGCCCTTGGACCAGGCTGCCCAGGGAAGTTGCTGAGTGACCATCCCTGGAAGTGTTCAAAAAACAAGTGAAGTGGCACTTCATGGTATGATTCAGTAGACACGGTGGTATTTAGCTGAGGTTGGACTTTATAATCTTGGAGGTATTTTCCAGCTTTAATGGGCCTATGATTTTGTAGAGATTTGGATTTGACCTCATTCTTTTCAGCTCTGAGAAGATGCAATGCAGTTCTCCAATGGTCCACCCAAATTTAACACATTGTACTGCACATTATTCAGCTGAATATGAGCACTGCCTCCACATTTTTTAATCAGCTTATTAAATAGCACTAAGTTTCTAAACATTATATGAAAAACTACAGGTTAAAAAGATAATCATATACACATTGTAGGACCAGAGTATTCTCTCTTTAAGAACAAAATGAGGAAGCTAAATATATATCTGAGGGCTTAGCATCTCTTGAGAGATTAGTAGATGCAGCAGTTCAGGTTCTAAACAAAGAAAACGATCAGTTATTCAGCAAAGAGGGAAAAGGAGAGACCATTATTTTGTAGCTTGGCCAGTAATCAATAAATTAGGAGATCTAAAACAGGATAATCAGGTTGGACATTTAAAATGAACAACAATAATTACTATTTCATACAGTATCTAATTAATTTCAGAAACTCATTGTTGCAGGGAAGCTCAAACATATGAGTGGGCTCAATAAGTCTTGAGCAGAAAGAGTGGATTATAGGTCCACAGATGGCTATTAAAACAGCAATTCAGATGCTAATTTCAACTCAGGAAGTTCCTAAATCACAGCCTATGGAAGCTTGGAAGATATAGCAGGGAAAAGCTCATCCCACACTTTCCATGCTCCTTGTACTCTTTGTTAAACAACAGTTAATGGCAAATATCAACACCAGGACAGAGAGCTGAAGGTCTGCTGGTCTGACCCACCATGGCAGCTGTGTCCTGCTCCTATTTAATCCTTGCATGATTATCTCTCCTAGAAACAAATCTTCTTGTATGTCTTTGGGTTTTACCTTTGGAGTTGGCAGATGAACAATTATTTTCTGCTTAGTTTGACAGGTGGATAGAAACGTCATTATTTTCCAAATATTTTCAAGCACAGGCTTGTTTACCTCTGTGGGACACTCCTGGCTCATGTGGTGGTGTATTTATGCAATCAGACAAATTTTATAATTTTGCAAATATAACTCTTAAGTTCTTCTTAAGTAGGAACCAGGGTTTCAACAGTAAATGTTACCTACACACAATACTAAGCTACCAACAATAAAGTCTTTTCTTGGGAGTGAAGTGGGCTTGTTACACATTTCTCCCATGAATAAAAGTGTAGAGTAAATCTAAATAAAAAAATTCCACTGGTGTTTTCAACTCTAATTCTCCTTTCCTTGGGCCTATGTTATTTTACCAGCTCTGACACTAATTTCACAGGGATTTTTATTTCTATCACTTTTACATTGATTGTGCAGTAGTATAATGTTGACCAAATTATAAAAAAATTCAATCATCACCACCATTTCAGCCCATAAATAAATAACAATGTAACAAATATAAGTAGTAGACTTTTCAGTCTGTGTGAGAGAATTCTATTACCCTCCAATTATATCCCAACCCATTTTCGTGTTATTTATATACTGAATGTTGGGTAGCCTGGACACAGCACTCGAGGTGTGGCCTCACCAGTGCCCAGCACAAGGGGATGGTCACTGCCCTGATCCTGCTGGCCACACTATTGCTGACACAGGCCATGATGTCACTGGCCTTCTTGGCCACCTGGGCACACCTGGGCTCATGTTCAGCCACTGCTGACCACCACTCCCAGGTCTTTTTCCACTGAGCATCTTTCCAGCCACTCTGCCCCCCAGTCTGGAGCTCTCATGGGGTTGTTGTGGCCAAAGTGCAGGACCTGGCACCTGGCTTTGCTGAACCTCATCCTGTTGGTCTCAGCCTATCTCTCCAGCCTGTCCAGGTCCCTCTGCAGAGCCTTCCTGCCCTCCAGCAGATCGACACTGGCACCCAACTGGGTGTCATCCACAATCTTACTACACAGAGACTCCATCCCCTCACATAGATCATCAATAAAGGTATTAAACATGACTGGGCCCAACACTGATCCCTGCAGACACCACCAGTGACTGGATCCCAACTGGATGCAGCACCATTCCCCACCACTCTCTGGGCCCAGACATAACCAGTTCCTAACCCAGCACAGAGTGTCCCTGTCCAAGCCATGGCTGCAGCTTTTCCAGGAGTATGCCATGGGAGACAGTGCAAAAGGCTTTACTGAAATCCAGATAGACACAGCCTTCCCCTCATCCACCTGGTCAGAAAAGGAGGTCAGGTTGGTCAGGATCTGCCCCTCCTAAATCCATGCTGGCTGGGTTTGATCCCTTAGTTGTCCTGTATGTGTGATGTTCCCCCAGAAGATCTGTTCCATGACCTTGCCAGGCACTGAGGTCAGGCTGACAGGCCTGGAGTTCCCTGGTTTCTCTTTCCAACCCTTCCTGTGGATGGGTGTCACACCAGCCAACCTAATTAACCTTTGCAGTGAACAAGAATGACACACGAGGCCACGATTACACTGTGTGAGCTGGAAATTTCTTTTTGAATGTCTGAACTGATACAGACAATTTCTGCTGGTGGTGCTGGTAAAAGTTCTCACAAAATCATATTCATTTTAGGAATTAAACTGCCATATGAGCTAAATACATTCTTTTCAAGAGGATATAACAATCCAAATGCAATGTACTATGAGTAAAATTTTAATATTGCAAAATTTCAGTACTTTATTTGAGTGATTAAATTCTCTGGTTCAGATGGAGAAAATAATTATCCATCAATCCTAGGAAAGTGGTTTTTTTCTGCATGCATACTCCTGTGACAAACTACAGTATTTCATTTAATTTTGGAGAAGATTAACACCTACCAGAAAAGGCACATAAAATGCAGTAAATTAAATTATGAGCAATAACACTGACTTTTTTGTTTTGTTTATTTTAATTTAGTATTTTCATATTTTAACTTTGTAGTGACAGCTTTTTAAAATGTATTTGTGTTATTCGAACATAACAACAACAACACCTGGAACTTAGAAATTCAAATCATGTGTGAATTCTTTTGAAAATAGCAATTATTTGATTCATGGGCACCAAGTGGAAACTACTAGTCATAACATGACAGTGAAGAGAAAAATGTTTAACCAGAGGAACAGAGTTATGATATTTGACTCCAAAACTGGGATGGGGTAGAGATTCATCTGCTCAAATGTCTTTTTATAGATAAAACTCCACAGACAAATAATTTGAGAACTAAGAATGACTTTAAATTTGCATTTCAGGACAATATTTTCAGTGATTTTCATCCTAAATCCTAAGATTGGCAACTTTGAAGCCTTACATTTTCAGTAAATTTGAAGTTGATTTATACCAGTAAAGCTACACAGGGAAATTAACTCTTATTCCATACAGAATTTATTTCTGATTCCCAATTAGAATTTAGCTGATGAAAGTTCAAAAATATGAGTAAAAGATTTACCAAAATGTTAAATTACTACCCCAATGCTCAAAAAATAATTCTATGGTGATTACTACCAACAACTCATTCACACTGCTTAAAACATTTTACAATATTAAAAAATGATGAGAAACAAAATAGTACAGACCAAAAGTATATTATTTTACTGTCAGGAAAGTTCTGTTCCATTCTACTGTTTGCCTGTTGATAGCTCAGTCTCTATACTTCCATTTCCTTTTCATGTCTCAATTTTTGATTACCCTTAAGGTTCTATTCAACATGTCCTTTTCTTTTCCATCCTTTCTCTGACTTTTGGGGAATTTAGACATGACAATAAGATAATCTGATGGCACTCCATCAGGAAGCAGCAGAATCCTACTGACTAAAGAGGGAAAAGTCTCTCTTAGACTTTAACTTAGAAGAAAGGAGATTTCAAAAAATGTACCTTAAGTGATACCAGTATGGATACTTTCTATACTGGAGAAAAATTGAGGGAAATCAAAGAATGAAAGAGTCCCAGTGGAAAAGATGAAAAACAGGTAATTTAAAAGACAAAAGGAAGAAACAAAAAACAAGTCAAAGCACAAAATAAGTAATAAACATCAGGTTCTGAAAACAAGAGAGGAAAGAAAAAGAGGAATCAAACAAAAAAAGATGTTTCAGTGAAGAAAAGATCCCAGCTAAGCTTTTCATTTGAAATGTGAAGTATGTTCAGGTAATAAAACATGTATCCTGGTCTTTGAACACTTTCAAAAATAACTATTAAAAGAACCTTGAACAAGTTACAAGTTGCACTCGTGAAATCTGAAGCTTCATTTTGAAGACTAAGCAAAGACAAAAGCAGAATTTGTTGAAATGCATTACTTGTCCTCTCCTGAAACACTGTAATTGTGCTTACTCTGTATTCCTGCATGCAACATTGAACTCCTCAGTCTGCTGCCAGGTTTTCATTCCATATTGTGTATTATTGAAGTGTAAAACTGCTGAATGTGCCCCAGTGCAATTTTAATCATATTATAGACAATGTTCCAAGCTGATGTAATTAAATGCCTTTAATTATGGCAATCAAATGTATTATCAGTTTACTATTGCTAACCCATATTCAGTACACAAACCAGCCTGGAATTGCAGGGTCTGCTATTTATACAGACTTGGTTCAACCTTATGGCAAAATGTCTCCTCCAGTTTAGGTACAAATATTTTCATAGAATCACTGAATACCAGGTTGGAAGGGACCTCAAGGATCAGTTGGTTCAACCTTTCTTGGCAAAACCACAGTCTAGACAAGCTGGCCCAGCACCCTGTCCAGCTGTATTTTATATGTGTCCAGCTTTGAGGAATCCACCACTTCCCTGGGAAGATTATTCCAACAACTGATTGTTCACATTGTGAAAAATTTTTCCTCTTGTGCCTAATTGGATCCCCCCAGCAATAACGTGCACCCATTGCCTCTCATCTTTTCCACGTGGCTCCTTGTAAAAAGAGAATCTCCATTTTTTCTGTAGCCACCCTTCTGGAACATGGTGATAAGGTCTCCTCTCAGCCTTCTTTTCTCAAGGCTGAAAAAACCCAGTTCTCTCAGCCTTTACTCACATGGTAGATTCCCAGTGTTTGGATTATCTTTGTGGCCCCTCTCTGGACCCTCTCCAGCCCTGCCCACTTCCCTTTTGCTTAGTGGAGACCAAAGCTGAACACAGTATTCCAGGAATGTTCTGACAAGCACTGAGTAGACTGGGATAGTGATTTCTTCATCTCTGCTGGTGATGCCTGTGGGAAATATCCCTCTTTTAAATTTAGAAAGATGGCATTAACTCAGAGAACAAAGGAAAAAAGAAGAATTTATTCAGCGCATTGGGTCTTTCTCTCACTGAGTTTCTGGGGAAAAACACCCCTTGGGCTTACAACTTATACATTTTATAGTTTTACAAAATCCCACCCTTTTGCAGATAAGTTTAATACATTCATTTTTGCCTAAAAAGGTTCCTTTTCTCTGAAAAGGGGTTTTCCCTTTATCCCGATTGGCTGCAAGGCGCCTCCTGTCAAAGATGAGGGATCTTCCTTTGTTCTTAGCCCGAAGAGAAAAAGGAACCTCGTGTACAAAATGGTCCCAAAAGATTTTAATTTTTAAGAACTTTCACATTTCCCTTATCCGGCCGAAAAAGACTCTGATACTCAAATTTAGTTTTTGGAACTTGGATTTCTTACAACTTCACGATATGCCTATATATATATATATATATATCTTTCTAATAATGCCCTTGGTGATGCAACCCAGTAACAACATTTTGGACCCACCATCACTTTGGACCCTGCTCCCCAAGTCCCTTAGTTTAAAGTCCACCTTACCAAGGGGGACAACCTGCTGCCAGAAATCCCCTTGCCTCTTCTAGGCAGGTGGATTCCATCCCTCCAGTCTCTCTTTACTGATTAGCTTAGAAAAAAGAAATTACTTTAATGGAAATATACATGTTATATAAATTTTATCAAAACAAAAGGATAGATTGTTTTATGGAAAATTTACAAAACAAAGTTATTTATTTATTGCAGATTCCCATTATGGATGGGGGAAAAGCATGCCTGGAGAGGACTGTGCCAGAACTTTTGAGGAATATGCAGAGCCAGGTACCTCCTCACACTCTGGGAAAACCTCCAGTAACTAAAGCCACTGTCAGCTCCAACTGAGCTCAGCTGGTGTCCAGGTAAAGCCTAATGTAGTGCTAAACTAAGGCTGTCCAAAGAGACTGGAGACCTTGGAGACAGTGGGAGAGGACAAGGACCTGAGCAAGCCAATGTAACACTGAGGGTAGTTTTGCTTTGAGCAGACTTGGACCAGATAACAGCCTCTGGTTCCTCCCATGGAAAAGGATTCTCTGATTCTGTATTCGTGCAGTAATGGCACTTCACAAACTTCAGTCCTACATGCTAATGCTGGGGAAAAAAACCCTAATGCTATTATGCTACTGAGAATAAAATTCACTGTGCGAACTTCTAAGAGATCATTAAGTTTCCCTGTTACATACATTGAGTTTGATTATCCAAATAAATTACAATTTCTTACTAATCAGACAATCTTTGCAGCACAATGCAACAAGAAGCTGCTATAGTTAACACAAGTGAATCAGTTTGAGGGGGCTGTGTGAGTTGTCATGATATTAGGAATTCTATTTAGGGAAATAATTATCCACACACGATGAAAATGATCAATCACCACTAAGTTAGTAACAAATGTGTGGTGTTATATGGCTCATTAGTATCCACAGATACACACTACACAAAGTTTCTTTGTCACTGATAGTCACAAGTACTGCAATATGTTTTTTTCCTTGACTGAAACAGATAAGATTTCTGTAGAAGGAGACAACACCCTCTTCTTTTATCTCAAAATAGCGTCAGGAGTCAGGATTCTTTCACTGATGCAAGGCTATAAAAGGAAAAGACTCATCACCTTTGCTACACTCAGAATTCCTGGCAGTATCCTGCAGGTACCTGCCCCCTCAGCCAGCACGGAATAACAGACGTGTCTGGCAGGACAACTCCAAAGGCAGGATGACAAAAGCACTGGAATATTCACAGGGTAAGATGAGCAAGCTCCTCTGAGGACCCAGTGCTGGTTACTTTTTGCATTTCAAAGACAGGAACGGGATTCATTGACAATACTGACATCAAAGGCTGAGTCACTGATGGCACTCACTCACTGAGAAGGGGTTTTAAATACTTTCCACTACTACATTATGCTCGAAGGTTGCACAGTTTAAAGATCACAGGAAGAGGCCTGAATTTAAACAGAGATTGGGACAACCCTTGGGACACCAGCAACAGAATATAGAGATAGCAAGGTTACTGCAGGAGCAGCCTTTACTTCTGTTCTCAGCACAGCCCAACTCTTGTCTTTAGAAATTATCTTGTTTGTTATTAAAGTAGTTACCTAATTACAAAGGCAGCTGCATTTCCCTGTAATGACCCCGGTTAATGATGTGAATTGACCTCAATTGACTACTGATTTTTACAATTACCTTTTAAGCGTGGTAATGGGCATGTAAATGTTGCATCTGAACACACAGTACCTCTTCCAGATCCAGAACCAGTTTCTCCATTAGACATTAGATGCGTGTTTTTCTTGAGAAAGATGGTTTTCTGGTGTGTTTGGTTTTATTTTTTTTCCCATTGCTGGCTGTGCCAACATTAGTAAGCAGTGTAGTGTAACAGCAACAGGAGAAATTGAGACAAACAGGAGACTTTACAAGGCTCATGAAATTCTGAATTGAGTAGAGAACTGTCGAATTCGGAGATGGAAGAATTTTAAAACAGGATATTTGAAACCCTAACTTCTTATTTAGGAGCAATTAAAATTTGTCCAAATAAAAGTAAATATAATGGCGAGTTTGGAAGGGAAAAAAGAATGCTGTAGTGGAGTGGACTAGTTATTAAGATGGGCACCCCTGCCCATGGTGGAGGGTCAGAATTAAATGGTCTTTAAGGGCTCTGCCAACCCAAATCATTCCATGATTCTATGATTCTAAGATCAAACCCTGCTGATACGTACATTCAGGGCATTTTGTTTATGTCAGAATAAACATCACCACCTCACTATTTATGAGTTGGACACCCACAAACTTTACTAGAAGATGGTTCCAACTGCACATATAAGCAACCTTAAAAAGAAAAATTAACCCCTAAAAGCCCTAAAACCCCAAGTAAAATCCTATTTTAGATACATGCTCCAAAGTTGGATTTTGATTTGGATTCTGGGAAAAATTAGATATTGATTCTGGACTTTAATTCTTAACTCCAAGAAGGAGCGATGCTGCTGGCTGAAGATGTTACCTGATGTGTGCTTGTTAGAAAATTAAGAAATCAACAATGAAAGATAATAGCCAAACCCATAATTTTATGAGCTCAACTGCTTATAAAAGAATATGCATTTAAATACACTACCTCGAGGCAGGATTATCAGCATGTTTGTGCTAAAAGGCATACCATTTCAATACAGATATTTGGCATTTCCAAATTAATCATTTGGCATTGCTTAATTCCCAGGTGACGCTCTGGATCTCAGGAAATGTTGTCTGCTGAAATATGTGTAATGAAAAGCTTAGGATCAGGTTATCTGACTATATACTTGGCAAAGTTAAAAACAGAAGTGTCGGAATTTTGTTGTAAATACCATGAGAAAAAAATGAAAGAGGAAATGCAGTTTAATGAAGGATCACATAAATTAAAGCCTCTGCAACCACAAGATTATCTGTAACCAAGCAGGAGCAGCACAACCTTCTAACTCATGAAAAAATCACCCTGAGGAGAGGAGACCAGAGATCAGCCGAGAGAAATGAGCACCTTCCAGATTTCTCAGCTTGAGCTGCTTTGGCTGTAAAGCATCTTGGACTTCAAAACACAGAAGAGCAAGTCAGATAATATCTGAGAGTTCATGAACAACACAATAGCTGACCACTCCACACACTACAGATTCACAGAATGGTTTGGGTTGGAAGTGACCCTAAAGATCATCTTGTTCCACCCCCTGCCACAAGCAGGGACACCTTCCACTAGCCCAGTCTGCTCCAACCTGGCCTTGAACACTTCCAGGGGTGGGGCAGCCACAGCTTCTCTGGGTAACCTTGTCCATTGCCCATTATTTCTTTTTTGATAGAAGAAAGCATGAGGCAAACTGCCTTAAAATGCAACAAGGAACAACCCAAATGTATTGAGAAGGTGTATATTTGACACTTATTTTAGGCTTTCAAATATTTTCCTCACCAGGTATTTCCCCTCATGTTTATTAACTTGCTATTTGCTAAAGCACTCCAATATTTGCAGAGTGTCTCAGGAACCTCATTAATCACCACCTAAAAGCACCAAGACAATTAATATGTGTGGCACCCACCAGAAGGGAGCTCTGAACTGTGGTGTTGTTACCTACTTCTGTAATAAACTGCTGTCATCATCGTTACTCCTGACAGCGACCCAGTGGAGAAGTTTTACAACACACTGGGAAAACACCATGTTTTCAAACTGTCATCTTTTTAGGAAATGATTTCTTCAAAATCCAATTAGGAGGAAAAAAAAAACACGACAGAGGTTCAATAAGTTAATAAATGAGTTACACAAGTTTAAAACTCGGTGTTGTTTTTCTCTCCTTACCAGAACTAGCTACTACAAAGAGGAACTCAAATAAACCCAATAAGATATCTCCTTAAATCTTGCTTTAACAAGCTGCATTGACACACAGGAGATTCATATGCAGCATATCAAAGTAAGAATTTCTCTGTTTTGCTCTTTGTGTGTGTTTGATTTAAAAATTAAGAAAAAAAAAGAACTCTAAAGCTCTAAAGAGGATGAATCACTACAAAGATTTAATTCAATGAAAGGAAAAGACTACAGTGTCTTTGAAATGAAAGCAAAAACACTTACCCCAATTCTTAATTCTAAAGAGAAATACAATTTATGCAACACACAGCATAGGTTACTTATATTATTCACAACTAGTAGCAGCCTACACTCCCATCACAAATTGCAATAAAGCCTTTCTTTATGAGAACATCTTTCATCTCCAACTAAGAATGTAAAAATATTCTACCTTACTTAAAATATGAATTGCATCACTTCTAAAAATATATTGGTATCTATATGTGTTCCTTCACTGGAGACATTTTTAGCACTATAACCAGGCAGTATCCCAACAGCTCTTTCAAGAACTAACAGGAAGAAGAAAGGGGCAGCAATATCTATTTCTCTTAGGTCAGGCAGCCTCACACAGCTTCCTATGATTTCTACAGGCTGCCAGGCAACAACATATTGTCTGGCAATTCTTATCTCCACTTTCTAAATTTCTGAGATTCGAGGAGCAGAACAGTAGAAAACGTGCATTAATGAGCCCAGAATCCCCATTTGTGCACCTTTCTCCCATATTCCCCCCACTGGTTCTCTCCTCTAACTCACTCATTTCAATTCTTGCAGCTCTGTTTTTAAAGGTTAAACTCTTGGAGTAAAAACAAAAGAACGAAGACAAGGAAAACAGGGAAAAATGCATGAAGTCAGTTCAGTATTCATGATTTACTAGTAGTAAATCAACTAGTATAGCCCAAAGGACTGTTAACAGGTATTCACTGCTTCCAGAAGATCTTTACATGATTTGAATATTGCTTAGCAACACCGACTCTATTTAAAGGGCTCTGACAATAACATATGTATGAGTAGGTCCAGAAAATAGCAGCTTCATGACATTCATCCCAGTGCTTTATCCAGAAAGCTGGATCCTTCTGCCTTATGTCCTTGCTCTCTCAAAGGAGCAGGTTCTCATTCCTGAAGCCGAGTAAGACTTATAGGATCAATGCATGTTGAAGACTTAAATAAGGTTCCACAGACCATGTACTTTTGGCTTTTAAATGCTTAAGAACACGGTTCTAATAAATACATTATCATTAAACCTATTGTTTCTCCTTTGGCAGGAGAAATGCCTACATTTCCAGGTACTGCCCTGAGCTCATGAAATGCCAGAATACCTTTAAAAAGGATGAAGTGAAGGTTTGCTTAACAGACCAAATAAATCAGAAAAATAGATGCAGTGGGAATCCTGCTACTATATCAGATTATGAAGAGGGGACCAGAGGGGTGATACAGAGAAGTTCACACCAGCCCAACTTCTCATAACATCCTACTTCATTCCCACACAGCACAGGACTGTGCAAACAAAATACCAATTTCCAAAAATTAAATGGTGGCAGCAAGTCATGTAACATGCATATATTAAAAATAAAACAAAAAACAGGTCTTTTTTTAAAGCTTAATGCACTGTAATTCATGCTTGTGTTTTAGTGTTAAAATCACAATGTGGGATTGAAGAGTCCAGCAACAACAACCAGAAAGAACTGACATATATTTTACTACGGAATATAACTAAAGACGTCACGATAGGACAAAATATATATATACAATGGAGATTTGAGGATATTATTCTCTCAGAGTGGTAAATCACAGGCATGAAAGCAATGAGAAGTTCGGCATTACTGCAAAGACTTTTTCAAAAGAAGCCATTTGCATGCACAGTGTTTTATTCACCCTACAAAACCCCAAAATTATGCTGCAGGGCTGCCACCTGCTGGAACTTGATAATATACAGATATAAAGACAGGACTGACAAATTAGGGACTGTTGGATGGAGAAAAACAAGAGGGAGTGGCTGGTTACAGGGGAAATTTGTGATATTTATAGTAAGAGCATCCAGATAAAATTCGACTGGATTCACGCAGCTGAGAAAAGAGCATCGACAACTCCCCGAGTCCTTCAGACCAAATCACATTTAAGGACCCAGACTACAGTGACTTCCCTGCACTTATCAGGAAGGTCTTTTTTTCCCAAAGCATTTGGGCAATGGTCCAAGACACATAAAAAGACAGAAGAGCAAAGAGAACACACACAGCCCAGAAACATTCATCCCAGTGTAACACAACTCAGCTGTAAACCTCCACCATTACCAGGGTTACAATACTGTGAAAACATCAGAAAAGACATTAATTGAAGTGAGTTTTTCAGTGTTTCTACTCGATAGAAAAAATATTCTTATTTTTATACAAATTGATCAAACTAACCTGCAGTTCAGGTCTAAAAACATAAGACACATAACACACAACTGCTGAACAAACTGTTATATAAATATTGTCTCACAACTGATTCACTGCCACTTGCCTTCCTTTTTTCTTTACTGTTCTGTATCTCCTTCCTTGTCTCTACCTTTTCATCTTCTTCCTACAGTTCCTCTTACTTTTAATGTTTCCGTGGCAATGACAGCAAAGGAGAAGATTAAATATGTTTTGTGTATTTCCTTCTTTTTTACATTAAATTTTGAAAGACGATGAAGGGAAAAAAATAATATCACATATCCCTCGGAGAACGATGCCAGAGTCAGGACAAAAACTCGTTATGCAACACTAAGATTTACTAGCTAACAGCTATTTGTAAACTCATCTTCATAAACATTTAAGCTGAGAATAACAGTTCTAAAGATAACGTGTTAAAAAAACAGAGGGAGAGAAAGTAAGAAAGCGTAATCCAGTGGGGAGTGAAAGTTAAACTATTTAACTAAAGCTCTTGAGTGTTAGAGATTATTGGATACCTTCAGGATAACATCCAAAGTGCATTCTGCATTTTTTCATTGAATTCCTTATATTAAGGCAAAAAGTTCGGTGTTATAGTTAAGAATAAATGGAGCTTTGCATCTGGAATTAAACATTAAGTAGAGGAGCCTATCCAACAGCTGCATTTTTAACCCTTCTCAAAGGGTTTTCCTTTACTAGCTCCTCAGGTTAAAGAGGAATTCTGCAATCCCCACAGCTCAAAAACCTGCCAGATGCCCTAAAAACATAACTGAGACCATTTGTTGTACAAATACGTTAGAATTCAACAAGGAAGAATTCATTCTATTTTTAAAAGCCTTCTCCTGAAGCACCCAAGGATCAATAACAGACATTCCCAACTCTTTCGTGGTAACAAAGACACACTACACAAATTCAATACAACCCTTAAGAATACATCCTGCTGTGTTATGCCAATGTCATTTGAAAAGAGAACACTCCACTTGGGGAACTCAAAATACAATGGTTTTGCACTTGCAACTGTGGGACTTCAGTAAATCTGAGCTTTTATTTCCTCCTGCCCCACAGCCCCTCCATTTGGGTGAATATATTTCCTCCAAAAATGGAAGCTGGAGGACATCCAGACTATTTGTCAATAAGGTAAAAGTGAATTTTAGGGGTTTTTTTCTGACTTTTTTTTTCTTGTGAGAAAACAATGTCACAAATTAACATAGTGAGCCTGAAATGGTTGTGTTAGGGTTATGTTTCACTTGGAAAAATTTCAGAGGTATTATCCAAAAAAATTGAAGAATTTATATGACATTACTTAATCTCCAAATGCAACCCAGCTTTTAGTCTTACAGTGAACACAAACATCCAAATCAGCACAGAGGTCCCTTTTTAATTTTATTTTAAAATGGTTTAGACCAAAGCTAATTCAACTCTGCCTCAAGCTTTTCTTCCAGATATCCATTTTAACATTGTTTGGTCCCTTTTACAGAGAGCTGAATTTGCTGCAGGGCTTCTCTTTCCATTTCTTGCCTCAGTATTCAAAGTCTGGTAGATGCTAATACCCTGATATTTAGAGATCTGGTCTATTTTCAGAGGAAAGAGATATTAATATTTCTCAGGGAGTTCAAGTACCAAATATATGACAAGGCTGTACAACATCTACAAGGATGTAAACTCCAGAAATTCCAGTTCCATGAGTCAGATGAAATACTTCCCTTAACCATGGCTTAGTCAGTTATTGCATATAAATGGAATCTAAACTATCTTTCAAAAATTCACATGGATTTGAAATTATATGAAAAAATGGGCTATTTCCTGTCTATGCAGAAGACATCTTACCTTGACAGGTTCAAACATTTTTGGGCCTAATTTTTCCCCTCTACCTCTGGTCCATAAAAGATCCATCACCACCTTAAATAACGTGAAATGCTCCAAAGTTTTACTCTTGCAAATCACATTGAACAAATAGGTTTGGATGAGAGTTTTTCAAGTTTCCAAGAGTCCCACAAAATTAACATCATTCTTTAATAGATTTCAGCCTTCAAATACAATGGGGGACACTGATTAACCCTTAAACCCAACTTTGAACCACAGGGACTTTAAACAAATAACCACAGAAACTCAAGTTTTCCAACATTAACGTTCTGATGGCACGTTTAAAGCAGTTCTTTGTAAGAAAATAATAAATGTTGGAAAATGGACATTGTGACTGATTTCCATCCCATGTGTTCAACTGCTTACACAATTAACCTACTGACATGAAGATTTCTTATTAATAGGAAATCTGAAATGTGTGTGCCAAGAATTTTATAAGTTAATATGATGTATTACTTGATTTGTCTCCAGAAAAATAAGCATATTGGCCTGTTATTGCACATCTAACCACCTATTTAATGTTCATAAGAGAGTTCTGAGCATTTGAGCAATCCATTTTTATAGAACTTTTTGTGATTCATTCACGTTTTCCCCCATTAAATCCTCAGCCAAATGACAATACATATACTTTAATGTGGAAAAAAATTATGATCTAAGAATATAGTGACTTCTATTTCAGAACGTAATATATGACAACATATATTTTTCTTAATCATTAGAGTACTTCAGTGTTTCTTCTCAGGTTTGGTGGGATTTTTTTCTTCACTTTAACTTTCTGTGAAGGTTATTGAACGTTCTGGAGCAAGCTTAATTTTGAAACCTTTCAGGTCTCTTTGGCCTCTGATGTGAGTTTGCTGTAAAAGGAACCACACAGTTCTGCCACTGTTTGGAAATCTTCACAGTCACAAGGCACATTAAGGAGTTTGGGCTGAAGACTGTAAACTCTTGTCCTCTAGAAACCTGGGACAGAATAAATCTCCTCTAAAGAAAACTGGTTTTTTCCAGAAGCAGCAGCTCATTCCAAAAATAAAGTGCAATTTAATCACAAGGCAAGCATAGCACTTCAGAAGATATATTTCTTCAGAATAACATTTCCTTCTTTACAACGTGCACAGGCATTGTCTCCACTGTTTATTAATTAAACTTTTTAAGGATAACTCTGCTTAGTTCCAAAAACCTCCTTTTTTCACCCAAGAGCCTGTATCACACAGATCCCCCCAGACTGATCTGTGTGTTCCTCTGCTCAGGTACTGACCTGTCCTTTCTCCTGATCCCACCCCTCAAGTGTAGGAAGAATCCCTTCACTCCCACTAGTTCTGCATTGCTTTCTTTCACACTTTTCCAGTGCTGCCACCTGAACTGCTGTGGCACTAAATCACCATCTTCCTCAGAGTTAATTATCCAGCTACTCAGGTTTAGGTGTTTGCTTGCCTTGGTCACTAATTTGACTGTTACCCATTTTGATCTGACCTAACACAGAGATTATCATCACAAACAGACAGATATGAGGCAACACAAGGGCTTGGAATTGGAACCAGATGATCTTTAAGGTCACTTCTACTCCAAACCAATCTAACCATTCTATAATGGACAGAGAGAAAGCATTAATGAAATAATGACACAAATACGTTCACCCACATATGGAGCTGGTCTCTCCTGGTTGGTCTGTGTTTTCTGGACAAGAGAGCACATGGGTCTTCTTTCCCTCATCCTTCTGGTTAATCAATAGTTTTTGATATTTATTTCTCTCTATTCCCTTGCCACTCAGTCTTTTCACTCATGCAGGTCCATCACTTCCCTGCTCATTTATTTAGACATTAATTTTAGAACCTTATTTTCCAACACAGTGCAATACCATTCCTCACCTGCCAACACATCATTGTGCCAAATTCCAAAGAGACAGAGCCCACACACCTTTTAGGGCTGGGAAGACAGAATCCAGCAGAGTGGTGTAGCTGCTGGGATCAAATCCATATTCTGGGAGAAAAGCAGTAAACAGCCAGGAGTGAGAGAAGGCCAAATACCAATGATTCTATGATTTCCCATAGAAATTTTCCAAAAGGGACATAACCTCTTGCCACAAAAATGTATTTAATGTCAAGGCCCTTGCAAATACATTGTCCAGAACTGTGCTTTTTCACACTCTTACATTTAACTGAGGTTAAAAAGTAAAAAAAAAATCAGAGCTGGGAATACATATCAATAAACTAAATACAAAGAAAGCAGGGAAAACCAACATTTGGAGAAGCCCATATAATTCAGAAAGAAATTTATAATGGAAAACTACACACAGGGAGGTTTAAACTGCTATTTTTGAAAGCCATGTGAAGGTTGTCTATTAGAAATTATTCTTAATGGTATTTGTGACAGGTTAATTTGCCTATTTAAAATAAATATACTCCAATTCCTTTTTCAAATGTTCTTCTCCCACTCTTAAATGATACAAGCTCATTTAACAACTGGTAGTCAAACATGTTCTAAACTGCAGAGGATTATTATCAGGCAAAAATAATTCTGCCATTCTAAAAAAAGTGGCTGGCAATTAGTGATTTCAGTTGGCCTTCTCCCCACAGTGTTTAGCAGAATGTTATATTTAAGCCTTATTAAAATGTACAGAGATTCTAAAATCTTAAATATAGATTTACTTTCTAATTCTCTTTCAAAGTCAAATAGATAAAAAACAAATGTGGAAACAATCTTAGACAATAGAAATGGAAAGGCCATATTGGGTTAAAAAATAAATTATTGTATTAATAGACCTATATTGTCTGTATCTCCATTTGATTTTCCAGAGGAGTAGGTTTTTGAACACTGAGGTTAAACCCTATTTTTACATAAGAGTAGCTTGAAACCTAACAGGTCAGGAAAAAATGAAAATAAACACTTTTAGAGTATATTTATATGTAATTAAGTTAAGCTGTTGGCTTTTTCCTCCTCTGAATTTGAACTCGCAGCTCCTCATGCATCTTATTTACACTCCAGAAAATTCTTTGCTTTCTTTGTCAGAAATAGTCTACTCATAATTGATGGCTTGGACAAAACACGGATGATGTAAAAGATTACCTGAGATCCTTTAAATTATGTTCTCAGTTCATTTCTATATCAGTCTCACCACTCGTGTATAAAACTAGGGCACTAAAGTTTCCTTGTCTTGTTTTTTCACCAAACTGAAATGGAGAATCTCATTCTGATTTTGTTAGTTGATCATAACGAGATACCAGTGCATCACACAGTGCCATAGTTTTATTAGTTTTTATTTTAAAAAAATCAAGGTACTGAGCTGGGCTATAGCCTTCGACAGGACTAGCACAGACTGTCTTCAAAGGCTTTCCCTTTGGCAAGAGGAATCAGTGAGGGCACAAAACCTAAGAGCAACTTCATAATCACCTTTCTATGTGCTTCCAGGGGAAGAAAGTTCTATGTGGGAGAAAAAGAGCAAAAAAGCACCCCTCAAATTCAGAGCAGTGACCCCTAAGGAGATTCTTTGGGCAATGAAAAGCAGGATACACACCCTGGCCTGTCTCTTGCTTGCCCTTACTACACACACAGGGATGATTTAAATAGAACCACAGAATCATTTAGGTTGGAAAAGACCCTCAGGATCATTGTGTTAGCCCAGCACTGCCAAGGTCACCCCTAAACCGTGGCCCCAAGTGCCACATCTACACAGAAAAGCACTTTCCATGGTAAAGTTCCTTTAGATCCTGCAAGCTCTACAGAGATCTACAGAATTCTCATTCTTATGTGGAATAAGAAAACAAAGACTGGATCCAATTAAAGACTTGTACTGTACTTTCATTTCTGGACAAGCTGCAAAAGAGGAGAAATATCCAGGCATCTTTCATCACTTATTGAGTATTGTATTTTAAGATCTATGTTACTTTTCAGCTCTAAGTCTCTGCAGGCCACTACAGACAGGGCCCATCCTCACCCTTCCTGCAATTCCTGCAGCCCCTGGACATCCTTGGATAACAAAAACCTTGTCTCTGCTCCATTCACTCTCGATTCACAGTGCAGGAACAAACCCAAACTTTATGTGTCTTTGCTGCTTCTGTCTTTGCTAACAGTGACTGTTTGTCCCAATGGATGGGCCTCATCCATCCCTTTCCCCCTCATTGCCTCCCCAACCACTATGTCAAACTGTAGCATAAATATCAAAGTGGAGAAAAACACAGAGTAGAGAGAAAGTCTATGTCATTTCCTTGTCAAGCACAGATTGCCCTCTGGAATATATCATTTCAGTGAAGTAGTAACACAAGGATGCAGTGAAATCTCTGGTAAACACTTAAAAAAGAAATATTTTGATGAAGTTGCCATTTCCTCCTTAGACTTTGCCAAAACTGAACAACAAAACCAGCTGCTGTGAGGTCTCTCACTGACTATGTGGCAAACAAAAAAAAAAATCAGAAATACTCCAATCGTAAAGAATGGAATAATAATATTAAAAAGTAATGCAATTAGCTAGGTACTCCTGACTATCCAGCACAGGCATAATCATCTGCCTTCTGAACGTGCCGAGCTGAAAAGCTGGAATAATGCTCTTTTTGATGAAAATTTCATCAAGCAAAGACATTCTCTGCCCCTTAAATAAGAAGACAGCATGTATACCACTGAAGTGATACAGAAGGCAAATCTGGAAGTTAGTTTGCAGAATGAGGAAAATATTATTTAGTGCCTTTCCAAATTTTTATGCCATGCATAAAACTTCCCAGCTATTATAAACAGCAAGTCAGAGACAGGTGACAGAAGAAAGTTACTGGTTTGTCTATCTTTCCTTTTGAGAATGAGTTCATGTTGTCCATATTAATAAATACCAGTGAGATTAAGTCAAAATAACATGTACAGGCAATTGAGCATGAGGTTTCTGAATCACTGGAGATTGCTACAATGCTTATTTATAGGAGCACTAAATAAATCTGTGATTATACTACTAAAATACAGGTGAAGCCTACATTAAAGCAGAGGAGGTATAATGAAGATTAAAGAGACAATAAACCTACACTATTCTTACAATGAACAGATAAAGAAAAAAAATTACCTTTTATCATCGAACAGGGAAAAACGGTTTTCAGTTCACTAAGAAGAATGAAGTAAAAAACAAGTTTTGCACATGTTAGAAATTCTTCACAGGTTTAAAGATGTTAACGGAAGAAGTTGCAATTCAGATCACATTCTGTGGCTTTCAAGCCTACAAAAATAGGTATGAAATTCCACTCAGTGTTTCGAAACGAGATTATAATCTCTAATACAGGAAATGAGGAAAAATAAATATATGTGTATGTCTGTTTCTACTTATTTACACATTATTTCAGATAGGAAAAAGGTTCTTATGAAACATGCATCAAATATCCCTATATAAAGCAATTCAGTAGATTTTGTGCTGCATAAGTGATAAGGCAGGTTTGGCATCACCTACTTTTCCCAGAGACCTGGATGATGCTCATCAGGTGGTTCTCTTATGGGTCTATTTTGGTGTCTTCAGGTGTGTGTGAGGTGCTTCACCAAAAGCATCAGGACACCCAAAATACAATGTCCATCTTCTGAATCATGACCACAGGGTGTGGGTTGATGAAATAAATGACAGCTCAACATACCTCAATTAACCAGTCTGGAGGTCCTTTCTCTAAATCCAGTGCAGTCTCTGTGCTCTCCACTAAAGCTGAACATGTACAGGATCTTTACTATTTAAAACTATCAGCGACAAACCAACTGCTTTAATCTTCCATCCTTTTCCTTCAACACAGAATCACAGAATGGTTTGGGTTGGAAGGGACCTTAAAGACCATCTCATTTCAACCCCTGCCATGGGCAGGGACACCTTCCACTAGACCAGGTTGCTCCAAACTCTGTCCAACCTGGCCTTGGACACTTCCAGGGATCCAGGGGCAGCCACAGCTTCTCTGGGCAACCTGTGCCAGGGCCTCACTGCCTTTATAGGGAAGAGTAAACACCCTTTTCCTTAGTCAGCTCTTGAACTTCATAGACACTTCAAGCTCCTCTGGATCTCATTTCCCACACAGTCAACCCCAGCAGCTACACTGCCCATCCTGTCCTGCTGAAGATGGGAAAACAACTTATTTTCAGTGTCCTTGATGTTATGGTTCCCATCCTCACACCTGTGCTTGGAAGAGGTCTGGGTTGACACCTCTCAAAGTAGGTAAGACACCCCACATTCGTCCCCATTCCCCAGGAGGAAGATGAGGGATCCAACAGGAGCAGTTTGGTCTGATTTGAGAACTGACCTTTCCCTAACAAAGAGAACCACAGTTGTTCTTTCAAAGGAAATCAAAATTACCTGAAAGAAGGACCTAATCAAACTAAAACATTTCCTCCCAAATGTTTGTTGCTACTTATGATTTAGGAACTTCACTGCACAGGAGTCTAGAAAAGAAAGAAGGAAAACCCCCAAAAAAGATACATTTGAATGGCAATTATTTTCTATCCCCCAGCTGATTTTGGCAGTTACTTCAAAATGTCAGAGAATTCATTGCATTTTGATGAAGGCACTTGTTATTTCTTAGTTGTGAACAAGACAATCCCAGGGCACAAAGTTCAAAAGACAGCATTCACAGAAGGCAATAATTAGATTCAACTACACTAAGATGCTGTTGCAATGGAACAGCTCTGTCTGGGGGTCAGAAATTTAATGTTGCACCATTTGGTGTAATGGCTCTGATAACTGCTTGCTTATTTTCACACCTACAGTGGAAAGTAATTAAAGTAAAATCCTTTTCTCTGCAATTAGATGGTAGGACTCTTTTAAACAAGGAAAAAAATGAGAAAAGTAAAGGATCAGAAAGATGAAGAAAGAATAAATATCAAGCCAGTACCTTCTCTAGGTTGAATTTATGTCAGAAAACAAAATTATTTAGCAAAGGCCTGAGAACTACATACTTCTAGACTTTTTTTCCTACAAAGCATCAAAAATACTAGAGAAGGAAACTATTGTGATTTATATATTTTTGAATAGATATTCTAGATTTTACCCCTAGGAAGCCACTGAATTAAAATGAAAAACATGAAAATATTACATTGTATTATTTGGTACCACTTAATGTTTGGTTCAGCCTGGAGAAGAGAAAGCTTCAGGATGACCTAATTGTGGCCTTTCAGTACCTGAAGGGAGCCTGCAAAAAAGATGGAGAGGGACTCTGGACAAGTGCCTGGAGGGACAGGACAAGGGGGAATGGCTTCCCACTGCCAGAGGGCAGGGTTAGATGGGATATTGGGAAGAAATCCTTCCCTGTGAGGGTGGGGAGGCCCTGGCACAGGTTGCCCAGAGAAGCTGTGGCTGCCCCATCCCTGCTTGGAGCAACCTGGGCTAGTGGAAGGTGTCCCTGCCCATGGCAGGGGGTGCAATGAGATGATCTTTAAGGTCCCTTTCAACCCAAACCATTCTGTGATTCTGTGATTCTGTGATTCCACTCCTTCCCCTTGGATAACGGGTCAGTCCTGCAGCACACACAGCACAAAAACAGGCTGTGAATCTCAGACTCTTTTCTGTGTTTATAGGAAGTTTCCTTTAACTCTTGAATTTAATTTCATAACCTTCCTGGACCTCTAAAGAGGTGAAAGCTTGCTTTGAGATTAGAAAGGAAATCAGCACGATTTGACAAGCCATTTGATGTATTTGCCTGCAATAACTTTGGCACTGCAACCTTCAGGGGGACAGAAAGCTGACAGCCAAAGAAAGGAGACATGGAGCTCTGTGACTACAACCCAGTCTTAAATAAAAAACACTGGGGATTTTTATGAGGGAGAAAAAAAAAAGATACATTTGCTAAGCATTTTTTTAAACTTTAATCATCTGAAAAACAAAGAACTTTTGATTGTGAGACATATCTACTGATGAATATAAAAACTTGCAATAGTTTGAGCAAAAAATAGTCAAAAAGCCTTGCACATGAAGATAATTAGAGTATCTGATTCACAAATCAATAGCAAATATCTGTTTGAGGCATTCTGACTTAAAAATCAGATAAAACTGGAGAAAGAGTCTTAGAGAACTAAAATTGTTTTATCGCTAATGTGGCAATGCCAGGTCACCACAAACCTCTCAAAAACTGTTTCTTGTTTTTCCTTTTTACCATTAATTCAAATTGTGAGTTTTACAGCTTCTCTGAGATTCTTGGCTTGACCATCTCAAGTCCTTTCAGTTGTTTGCCCTCAGAAAGGCCTCTGCCTGGCTCATTCTGCAAACACTGAAGATGACAGTGCAGAAATGTGGAAATCCCTGTGAAACTTCAGATATCTCCCCTTTGTTCAGTTCCTTAAGTATTTTATCCTGCACGTAATCCTAGAACAACTGGGAAAAGTAATTATGTAATGAAGCATATAATGAAAAGTGAGCAACATAGCTCAGTGGAGTCATTATAAAAATCAGAATAATTCTGGATGAAATTTATTTATGCATTCTCCACTCCATTAACTTGAAATGAAAATACATGTATCAAGTCTCTGAAAATCTTTCTCCTTAAATATGCAAATTTATCTTCCAGAATTTCCCAGGCGTGAGTCACACAAGCTGTATGTAAACCTTAAAACACTGAGATACCATAAACTTGTTTAAGAACAAGTTTTTCTTCAATGAATTGTACGAATTAAAATATATCAATTATAGTTCTTCACTCATTTTCCATCTATTGGGACTTTAAATTCTTTATATAAGCTTGGCTGAAGACAACTGTTAATAGTGGTGAGAAATTTCTGAGTAGAGTTACCAGAGGAAACATTAAGTATTCTGTTATCAAGGAACATAAACTTTGATCAATGTTCCATAACTAGAAAAGCTTATAGCTGCATATTTAAAGAAGGGCCATTTATTTCATTTAAACGAGTTTTAATAATGCTAGAATTTTAGCAGCATGTTCATCTAGCTGGGCTAAAAAGGGCAGTTATCTGGGAAAAAAAAAAATAAAACAATCTTACTGGGTTTCAATTAAAAGTAGCATTGATTTAACCTCTGACAGTACCCAAGATGCATAAGGCAATTTTTTTATATAAAAAGCCTGAGTCCCTGTCTTGAAAAGTTTCCCAACTAAAGCCACAGGTTTTCTTAAACCTGCTTATAAAAGTCCATCTGTCACTTCTGATGCTGTTCATCAGGATTAGTATTGTTCTTAGGAATCTTACACAGGTAAAATTAAGGTTAGAGACAGCAGTCAAAACATCAGATAAGGCAAGAGAAACAGTTCCAAAAACTATTGATTGTTATTTAGTAAATTGTTAATAATTAATAAATAGTTAATCTTATGTTTTTAAAACTGCAGTCCCATCCCTCAGATACAGTCATGGCTGTGTGACTGAGAAACAAGGAAATTACTTCATAAAAATATTATTAAATAAGACTGTCACAAAAATCTACTTCAGCAATAGTTAATATGATGATCAGGAATGGTAAATCCTAAAATTCTTGCAGTCTGAGCTGGTTTGGGCTGGGATAGATTTAATTTTCTTCATCATAGGTATTATGGGGCCACAATTTGGCTTCGTTCCCCCTCACAGGGAGTTTTGCTTAAACACTGTCAACCCAGTCTCACAAAGAAATAACAATTTGTACCTAACTCTTGGTAGGGTTGCACAGAAATGTCTTTAGAAGGAAATATTTTGGTTGATACTGGAGATATTCAAAACTCTAGCAGACATGACCCTGGGAAACCTGGACTAGTTGGTCCTGCCCCTGACTAGAGTGGTTGAACCACAGGATTTCCCAAGGCCCTTTCCAGCCTCAACAATTCTGTGATATCAGTGAAGAATGAAGAATTAATCAAACTGATCCTATAAAGCCAACTTTGATGGGTTTGGGTTTGTTTTTTTTTAGACTTGATGTGGGATACACTGAGATCCAAAACGAGCTCTTTGGAAATGAAAACATTGATAATCACATACAGAGTCTAAAATTGTTGAAAACTGGCTTACAGGAGTTATCCTCCACATTTAAGCTGCTGAGATGACACTGTTGAGGTCTACCTGGGCATTCATGGGGGATTTCTTCCTTAAGCAGGAAAAGCAGCCACTAGCACAGAATTTTCTGGAGCCCTTAGTTTCCAAAGCCAGCCTCTGACCTGGTTGCACAGCCCTGTGCTCTCCCTCTGCTCTAAGGTTTGCCTAGAGGTGAGTGACTCAGAGAAAGCTGATATATTTAAAAGCAATGTTTTGTTCTCTTCATGGCATTACTGTCATAGAAGTGCTCACATGGCTGTTTATCCCTTCATTTTCAAAATACTGAAGGAAATTAAAATAAAAAACTAGATGAGGTTGAGCTCTGGTTACTTTTTTCCTAAGATATTCAATGAATCAATATAAAAACCCCCAGAAAACCCCACCAGGAATGTATATATTTTAGTAGACCACAAAAGGAAACTAACAGCCTTTATGACTATTATTCCTCCTTGTTCAGTAAAATTCATCATTCATTAAAAATGATTCATCTCCCCTGGCCTCTATTCAGTGCTTCATGTTTCTAATGAACTTAATGTAGCAAGTGATGTAATCACACAAAAGCATGGTAAGAGCACTTTCTGCCACTATAGGCACAATCATATTTAACTAAGAATTTATCATTAACTGAAGGTATTAGTTAACTATTATAGGCCCAATATATTGTCCATCTCAGAGAAGCAGCTTCCTTATTAATAAACATGAGCTTGGATCTAACTGTTGCCTCTTTAATCTGCTTGGTGCATTAGTACCTCATTAAATGTGCCTTACAGAGCAAAATTACTTCTTTGATACTATTGGAAAGGATAAACAAAATCACATAATGGTTTTGGAGGCTTTATCCAGCATTCATTCACCAAGGAATAGGTATAACTACCCTTTAATTACTGCATACCTGAGAAGAGCAAGTAAAATTACATTCCAATGAGTGTGGATCAAAGTTTCAATCTGGAACCAGACTGAAATTCCTTAGTGCAATTCCCCAGTGAATTGCACATTTCCCTCTGCAGGCAGCTGTTAAAATAGCTCATCTAGCATCTACTAATTTTATTTTCTATTTCTCCACACATTCTAGATGGATATTTCACTTTCATTCCATATGTATAGGTCCATATGTATAGGCTGGCAGCACTCCTTTCTTCCCTAGGCATTACACTATGGAATGAAACACGTGTATAACCCCTTGAATTATGTGTTCCCTTGAGGTTCTTTTTCCCGTTCTTTTTTTCGTTTTTGTTTAATTTTGCAAGAAATCAATTAACATTCTGGATCCTCTTGCTTTGTTCCCTTCATTTCATGAATATTCCTTCCACAACTTCATAGATCAGCATGGGATTTCCATGGATACAGGATATCTGTTAGAAATCCTGTCCATCTGTCTGTTTTTAAGTGGGCCCTGTCATCCTTTAAGCAGAGGGTCCCTAAAATATTTATTTTTCCGTAGTTAGAAACCAAATGTTGCCTAATATTAAACAAGCATTGTGAGGCCTTCAGGAGATGTTTACTGTGCTTTCATCATATTAGTCTGAATATCAGAGGGCAACCAGGAAAAAAACTTCCAACATCACCTGCAGTCAATTCTTCAAGCAATTTTGACTCAGTGAGGCAAAGTTTGCATCTTTATCTACAGAAAATTACCAGGGCCTACAGTTTGGCAGGACAGAACAAGAGATGTAAAGTTATCTCATGCTGCTTTCAGGACAGATTTCAATAAGTAAATTGTGCAAGATAATGCTGTGGGAACAAAAAAATCGAGCTGAAGGGATGTCTGCTATAGAAGTGATTTTGTCTGAATAACAATACCTAAAAACTAAGTCTCAAAGCTGCCGGTATTTTTTCACAGATGGACTGATTTTTCTCTGGAGAACTGGTCAGAAACACAAATGCCATAAAATATTATTTCAGTTTTTTCTAACGCTCTGTAATGAGTACTTTGATCCGTTACTGTCATCTAGAAAAACTGAATCAGAGTAGTTCATATTTAATGGAAATGCTTATAAGCAGTTTCTTTTTAACCAATTAAGTAGAGACAGGCTTGTTTTCCTTTTCACCTCTAAAAGATAATCATTGCTATGTGAAGGAGAATTACTTTATATTCTCAAGAAAATCTGCCAAATAGAAATTTTAGATTTCCTTGCAAAAACCATCTTTTTCTTTCCAGTTTATGTTCACATATTCACTTTCATAAAGATGCAATCCAAAATATTTTTAAGACAAAAGAAACAAGACAGCCCTCAGCAAGATGTGAAATTTAGGAAAATATTGAATAATACAGGATGTCAAAGATCTGTCAGCATTTACTTTAAAAAATGATATCCACATCAAATCCTGCAGGATCCTGAAGAGTGTTTTTTACTGCCTTATGACAATCACCTTTATTATCCATAAGCAATACCTGTAGATGGTAAATTCCTTTCTTTTGCCCCATCTTTTCTTTTTTTGAGAGGTGTATTTTGAGCCAGGGTGATACCTTTTTTTCATCCTGCTTGCTTACTTTTACAAATAGCAGAAAGTTTCTCACTTTTTCATAAATAATTTAAATTATTATTATATTTGTTATTTATATTATTATAATCTTTCAATATATAATTTTCCTATTCACAGAATCATGGGGGATTTTTTTAGAATAAGGCAGAAATTGAACCATGAGAAAATAATAAAGCAACTTTTGAGATAGTTGAGCTGAATGTAAAAATCTCTCTGAATGAAAGAAAATTAGATTCTTATAGCACAACAAAGCACATTTTATTAAAGACAAAACTCCAAGCATTTGAAAATTAGACCAAACTTTCCTTGTTGCCAATTTTGGGGATTTAGAAGCTTAGTCTCCAGGTCAATTTTTCTGCTGAACTTGATAAGAACAAGTTTTCCTTGATCTTGAATTCAACAGTTTATGACTGAACAGGGAGCTATTTTGTGCAACTCTTCGTGTGTTTCAAAGATTAAGAATACAACAAGCATTTATAATTAAAGCTTTAAAATTAATCACAGGTGCTCTTCATCAGAAATATGGCAGTTTGTGTCTCTTAAAAAAAAAGAATAAAAACAGGACTTCGAAGTGTGTGCTAAAGTATTGTTCTGATGTGCAGTAACAGTTTTATGTCTCCTCCAATGCTACTCAAAGGTTTGAATTTGCCTTTTCACCAGTCACACTCTATTTTTTTTCCCCTAAATCCCCTCTAATCTCCACTCATTTGCTTTTTAAGCAGAGCTTTTCCAGATGTGGGTGGGTTTTATTGTTATTTAATAACTATGGAACCATTAACTTGTGTATACCTTAATAACATTGATCTCTGCCCGTCTGAATATTGGCATTTAAAGCCATGACACTGCTGTTTATTGATTTTCAGGACTCAGTGGATATTGTCACCAAACACCTTTGAAAACAAATACAGTGAAACCAGCATTTTACATCCTGTGCTTTAATATTTATTATGCTTCCATATTCCCTTGGTTTTATAGTATTTTTTGCAAAGTGTTGTGCAAACCACTAAAAAATAAAATGCATCAGTTTTGATACTAGTAAATGACACAACATCCCTCAGAATCATTCTGTGGTTGTCTCCTAAAGAAGATATATCAGCTACAGCATCGACCAACAGTTAAACCCAACACAAGGAATCAAAAAAGTTCAGAAGGTAGTTTAAAAATGTGTACACAATATTTTAAAGACAGAAAATGTTTAAGGCAGTGTGGAATTGTGAATAACAAGGAAAAAAGGCACTGAATTCCATGCCCACTTAATGTTTCCAGTTCCTCTTTCAATCTCTAATATCAGCCTAATTTTTCAGTAAGTGCTGCTGGTTACTGTGACACCAAAAAAAAGTGCGAATAAATGTTTTTTTTTTTCTTTTTTTTTCCCACAAGAACATGCAAATGTTTGATTATTTCTCTCTTTTATCTCTGGCTAGCAGTGGGAAATCTTTATCAGTGTCCAACAGCACCCAAATTACATTTTGTTTGCCTTTTCCACAGAGAGGTTCAATGGCAGTGAACTCCAAATCGTTCTGCTAATGATTGCATGAGGTCAAGATTTCATCTACAAGCTCAATGGTAAAACAAATTGCAGGTTAAGATGGTTAGTAACATACCAGGCATTTTTCATAGATATATAAAAAAAAATATAAATTCAACATAAGTATATCCTCCTGTCAGGGAGCTGTAGAGAGTAAGAGGGTCCCCTCTGAGCCTCCTTTTCTCCAAGCTGAGCCCTTCCAGTTCCATCAGATGCTCCTCATATGACTTGTGCCCCTAGACACCTTAAAATTAGGATTAAATTGATAGAAGGAGGGGCAAAAACCAAACCAAAAAAAAAGCCTTTAAACTGAAGAGGTTTTAAGCCATTGCTGCCTGACTGGTCAAAGATATCAGGAAAAATTTCTTCACTGAAAACATGGTCAAGCCCTGGAACAGGCTGATCAAGGCACAATTCCTGGAGAGATTTAAAACCTGTGCAGATGTGGCATTTGGGGACATGGGTTAGTGGTGGCCTTGGCACTGCTGGGTTAAGGGCTGGACTCAATGACCTCACAGGTATTTTCCAACCTAAACAATTCTATGATTAAGCAAGATGGAGAATAATTTGTCCTTTTCATAAAGCACCTCCCCATTTCTAAAGATTATTGTCAATCTTGAACCTCCTCTGAACCAATCTTGAACCTTCTTACTATATAAATAGAACATTTATTAACTAAAACACAAGTGTACAAATAATTTATACAGTGGCAAAAAGTCATATACGTTTGTCTTTTCCTTCACTACTATTTCCTAGAATGACTAGATAAGTTCTCTATCCTTGCTGTTTTCTTAACTACTAGCTCCAAAAATTACTGATTTTGACAGTGTCTAACAGCTCAACATGATGCCCAGTCTATAGAGAAACAGAAAAGGTCATTTCTAGCTGCTCTAATTGCACTTCCCAGGCATTTCTCCCAAAGTGCCTGGGAGTCCAACAAAATAGGTGTAACACTGTCAATAGTTCTGTATTCTAAAATTCCTCTTTTGGCTCTGAATGTCCTTCCAGGTGTTCTTTGACAAATTTTTGTACAGCAACTCCCCTTCCTGACTCAAGTGTTTCTTGTCTCAGGCAAAGCACATGAGAAGACTGAGCCCGTTATCACTGTATAATTTCTACCTCAGCACTGTGGTGTTCATTGCAAACTCTAAGCCCTGTTGACAGCACCAAACATTGTTTTCTGGGTGAGGAAACAGGCTAATCCTCAGATGAGTAAATACACACTGTTTTGCTATTGATCCACAGATCAGTAGACAGCAAAACCAAAGACCATTAGATCATCTACTGTGATACCCAGTAAAACTCACATAATTCCACTTCCTCCAAATATGCCCTGTAAGGAAGAATTCAATTGGTTTAAATACTACAAATCCTCCCTTTATTATTCTCTCAAACAAACAAAGTGCACCACAATAAGAAAATAAAAAAGGCACAGGAAACTGCAGTACTAGAGATACAATTACTGGAGTGGTGCAAAAGTGATACAGGCAAAAGGGTGTCAAAAGAAAAGCAAAAGAAAATAAATAAGAAGAGAAAGTTTCCCTGCCCACCAAGGTTGGGAGAAGATTCTGTTATATTTTCATCTCTAGAAGTTTTCCCTGTCAGTGATATGGGAGATATAAACAGGAGTCAGGCTCAAAAGGCACGTTATTACTCAGACACAGTCCAAATGTTTTAAGCCTTTAGGAAAGAAAGATTTCTGGCAGTAAACTTAGAAGTAAACCTAAAATGACTATTAGGTAATTATGTACAATAAAATACTATTAAGATACTGTACATGACAGCATCCCACAGGTGGGCAGCCCAGGGCACCTCTCCCCAGAAATCAGTCCTGACTCACCAGCCCTCCTGCAGCCACTGCCTGTACTCATTCACCTCACAAAACCCCACCAAAGATGGGGACCTCCTGAATGTCAGTCTAACCCTCCAAGAAAAACACACTAGAACAAACAAGCATGTTGGGAAGCACAAAAAGATTTGACATAGTTCTGAACACACTAAAACATTGGTTTTAGTCACTGAATAAAACCCAGGTTGCTACGGATCAGTAGAAAAACAGAATACATCTGTCCTGGTTTGGGCTGGGATAGAGTTAATTTTCTTCCCAGGAGCTGGTAGAGTTCTGTGTTCTGGATTTAGGATGAGGATGAAGTTGGTAACTCACTGATCTTTTAGTTGTTGCTGAGCAGCATTAACACCAAGTCAAGGACATTTCAGCTTCTCACACTGCCCTGCAAGCAAGAATGATGGGGGGAACCAGGAGCTGAGAGAAGACACAGCCAGGACAGGCTTATCCCAGCTGTCCAAAGGGATATTCAAGACCATATGGCATCAAGCTGAGCAATAAAACTGGGAGGAGTTGGCCAGGAGACAGTGATTGTTGCTTGAGTACTGGCTGGGCACCGCTCAGCAGGTGGTGGGAATCACATGGTGAATCACTTCTTTTGCATATTCTTTATTTTATTATTATTATTATTATTATTATTGTTATTATTATTATTATTATTATTATTACTACTTGCCCTTCCATTTCTGTCCTGTTACACTGACTTCTCAACCCATGCCTTTTACCTTTTTTTCTGATTCTCTCCCCCATCCCACTGGGGAGAAGTGAGTGAATGGCTGTGTGGTGTTACAGACCAGAACATCCTATCCCTCTCGGGTTTCACTAATTCCCTTTGGTGCACCGAGGAAAGGCAGGAGCCTCCTCTAGCTTCTGACACAAGCACCTTACCATCATCTTGTGCTGCAGAAGAGGACCAAAAAGACAGGAAATGGCTCAAAGGTCCCCTTTATCATTCTCTTGCTCTGCCAAATCACTGATTAGCTCCTTTCAGACAATAACAGAAGATTTTGTTGCCAAGGTGACCTCATTTCTGAGAACCCAGATCTCTTCCCGGGTGATTACATTTCCATGCTAGAGCCCTGAAGGAAAAAAAATTCTTCAGTGCTTGTATTTATTCTAATCTCTGCTCTCATCTATAATTTTTAAAGGAGAAATTAGTTACACATTAAAACAATTGAGTTAGTGGCTCATTAAAGGCAGGCAGAATCTAAATGTCCTAGTAAATTTATAGGGGGCAGGCAGGTATTTCCAAACTTGTAGAGTATAAAGACAAGACTTTGAGCAACAGATCAGTCACGTCCTGCTGAATGTCACTTACCTTCACCTTGGTGAAGGAAGAGAACAAAGGAACAATTCCTCTGCCTTCCCAATATTCCAATTTACCCACTGAACAGCACCATCATTATGTCTTAAACACTCACCTGAAGTGCTCAGAACATTGGGTAACAATTAGTGTCTTAACAGAGCGAAAAGCATTGTAAGGATGTTTCTTGAGATCCACACAAGAAAACTTGATTTTCCACAAAACCCAGGAAAAAAAGAATAGAGCAGAGAATTTGAGGTTTCTCTTACACTGAATACAGATTTAAAAGGCTCTTCCAGAAGCTAAAACATAATATTCATTTTATCTTTATGTGCATTTAGAAGTCTGTAAAACACTTGGGTTTTTTAACAACTAAGAACAAGACACATACAGAAAAAGAAAAGAGAAGAACAAAAGATGTAAACAAACAAGCACATTGTGCTGGAAAGTATCCCCAAACACACATACAAATTTTACTGAATTAAATTAGTTTTAATCTACCACTGAAAAGTACCTTGAAACCCCCCAAATCAGCCAAGTTCCCAGTTAGCACACTGAAAGGCAAGCAGGGAGGCTGGGATTCTGATCCTCTCCAGGCAGAGGATGGAACTTTTCCCCCTCTTGGACAAGGGTTCAAGTCGTGAGGAGGCAGAGAGGAGAAATTAGAGGGCATTGCTAATGATCAGCCACATCATCACCCTCACAAAAAAGAAAACTGAATGGAATGGTGAACCACTGGAGCCCCTGCTTAGGGCCTGGACTGGCAAAAAAAATGCATTTTGGAAAAAAACCAACAGAATTTATGAACACAGAATGTTCTTATTCCTGATCATTATTTGCAAATCAAGTGTTCTATTTAACAACATGGCTCCTGTTGAATCTTATCAGTGTGGCTTGTTACACAGGACAAAAGCAGGCACAACTGGATTATTTTTATTATACATCTTTGAATGTATTTTAAAATGTGTGCAACATGCAAACCTCTCATAATCTCCAACACAAGATCAACAGCGAAAGAAAATTTCAGGATTTCTCCCTTCCTAAATGAACCTTTGCAATATTATATTTAAATTAACCCCTTTGAGTTTCTCCTTTATTAATTAGATATTGTTACTAAAGAAGTATGTAAATATTAACACAATGATTGAAAGTTATGTTAATGTGGCTTCACTATGAGGTTAAAATTGGTGACAATCTAATGACATACTGATTCCACAGTAAAATATAATTATATTGTCTTCAATAAAATATTTAAAATAATCAAATGTGAATTGCTTTCTTCACCAAAATGACACACTTTCCAATGCCACCTAAGTCCATCTATATTTCAAATACCTAGATCCTTTAGAAAATTACTTAAGAAAGATAAACAGGATATTATGGAATCATAGAACCACAGAATGGTTTGGGTTGAAAGGGACCTTAAAGACCACCAAGTTCCACCCTCTGCCATGGGCAGGGACACCTTCCACTAGCCCAGGTTGCTCCAAGCCCCATCCAACCTGGCCTTGGACACTGCCAGTGATCCAGGGGCAGCCACAGCTTCTCTGGGCAACCTGTGCCAGGGCCTCCCCACCCTCACAGCCAAGAATTTCTTCCCAATATCCCATCTAACCCTGCCCTCTGCCAGTGGAAAGCCATTCCCCCTTATCCTGTCCCTCCAGGCTCTTGTCCAAAGTCCCTCTCCAGCTCTCTTGGAGCCCCTTTAGGCAATGCAAGGGGCTCTAAGATCTCCCTTTCACTAGTTTTTCTTTATTTGATGTAAATTTGGGGGATTTAGATATCTTTTAAAAACAGTTTTGATATTTTAAAGGTTTATATCATAAAAAAGAATAGGTAAAGAAATGCCTATATTCTCATAAATCACACTTTCATAGTTTGAACACAGTTGTTGTGACAGTGAGTCTGTTTTACTCTGGTTCACTGAAAACACAAGTACTGTCCCAGAAATCAAAGAACACTCAGAAAAAACAAGCAACAGAAACTTACTTTAAGGGTGAGTCCTTGACTTACAAATCAGCACAACCACAAATGCAACCCACTGCCTCATGCATTTGCTGTACAAACACAGACACTGAGAAATCTGCAGCATTCACAAGGACTCTCCATTCACTTTCTAAACCAAAGAGGTCCCTCATTAGTCTTTTACTTCATGAAAGATTGGCAGAACATCATTTTGGCCAGAACATGAATAAATCAACCTCGCTATTGTGAATGAGAAACAGGAAAGAACTTATCTGGCAAGTGTCCTTAAGTTATAATGAAACAGGTAACAGAAGTTAATAACGTGTTACTTTCTTGGCTTGTAGCCTTCAAATTCAGCTAATTTATTAGCAAACTGCAATGATATATTTGGGCAGGAACACAGATCTGCTGACAACTTGAAGTGTGCTTGGACATTATTTACACTTATTTTGTCTCATAACATGCAAAAGTAAAATTATTCTGAAAAGAAATGACCGAATAAATGTAACCCAGGTTATATATATATACATATATAAAAATAAATAAAAAATACCATTTTTGTTCTTTTCTTCTATAAATGATTTCAAGTAGAAAAAGAAATTCCCAAGTAGATGATTAATGCAAGTGGAGGTGAATGTAAGACCATTAAGCTCCAACGGTAAGTTAACACGAATAAATTCTACTCATGTTAACTTTCAGTAACATGTCATAAATATTAATTTCCAGTTCCTCAACAGTAGATTTTAATTATTGGTACCTTACAAAAAGATTCAAATAAATTTTTGAGCAGCAGAGAATGCAATGATAAGAACTATGCCTGTAAATTCCTGGTTGGCTTAAACAATTTAAGTCTCTCTGATAAAATATATACAGTCATAAAATGAAAAAAAAAGAGAGAGAGAGTTTTTTAATTTGGTCAAATAAATCATGATTTTCAATTAAAACCCATAAAAACATTGAATTTTGTAGATTTTTTCTTAATCACGTGTATATAATCCTGAAACATACTTTGCTTGTAGAAGTCAGGGCTCACACAAAGGACCAAGGCCCTTTTTTTCTTTATCAAATTTACTTCACAAAGTGAAGCTGCTGCAGTAAAAACCATTTTTAGTTTTCCTAATTTCAGAAAAAAAGCAAGATGCTACCGCTGTGACCCTCCTCCATTATATTAAATGGCAAAAATTACCCAACTTTTAGCTTAAAAATTGGCAGAGGATTATGGGGATGAACCAGGAGTTAAGCATTCCATCATACCATCCTTCTGCAAGAAACCACTATCCATTTTTAAATAATATTCTACTTTTATGTAGCTTCACCACCTGACAGGAATATCAGTTCTATCCCACTCCACGAAATGCCAGAAATACAAACTGCTGTCAGCTGGAAATGGGCAGGAACTCAGGATGTCAAATGGGCTGTCACTGTGCCCAAACCCTCTCAAATATCACAGTATCATAAAATAATTCAGTCTGGAAGGGGCTTTAGAAGTCACTTGGTCCAATCACCTGCTCCAAGCAGGGTCAGTAATGAGGTCAAAAAAGATTGCTCAGAGCTTTAACCAGTCACGTCTGGAAAAGCTCCTCAGGGTAACCTGGTCCAGGGTCTCACCACCCTCACAGGGAAGAATTTCTTCCCAATATCCAATTTAATTCTGCCCTCTCTCAGCTTAAAGCCATTCCCCCTTGTCATGTGACTACATGCCCCTGAAAAAAGTCCCCCTCCAGCCTCCTGTAGGCCCCCTTTAGGTACTGGTATTTTTTTAAGTTTTTGAAAGGACAGGAAGAAACCATGTTTTCCTAATAGAGAAGACCCACTTTTGCCCCCCTATTTATTTAAGGAAACAAATATTCTGAGATAGGCAGAAACATTATTTCGAGAACTTAGAGAGAAACTGGAAATACTTTGAGGTCCCCCAAAACCATAACATTTCAGATACAGGCAAAATAATAAAAATAAAGACCATTATAAGGAAAACTAGATCAGTTTATAACTTATCTCAACTATACTTTTTACCATCCCTCTCAGAGAAATGGGATCACAGGTGCCAGACACACTTTAATATCATAAAGTGACAGGCAAAGGTTGCATTTCATATCCCAGTGTCAGGCTCCTTCTGCTCCCTTCCAGCTGGGTCCTCAAGCATTATGTTCCAGGTAGATCTTGTCAGTTATGTGTCAGGAAATTTGGAAAGGAGACAAGGAAATGAGAATGACTCCACTAAGAGTAATACAGACATCAAAATCGAGATGAAAATGGTAAGAATTGTTCTGAATTCTTAATAACTCTTTTGAAAGGTCATTTAGCAGCTCTGACTTTACCTCTGTTCTTCTTCCACAAAGGAGAAACGAATGAACTGAAATGGATGAATTTTAATCCTTTGTTTTCCCAAAACTTACTCCATTAGCTAAAACATATTGAAAAATATACTTTCTTGTCCCTCTTTCAAATGGTTTTCAGTTCACAGAAAGCAGGGAAAAAATGCTGAGAACCTGAAGCAAAGAATTGGGCACTGTAACCATCCATATATTGGGTGTGACATCCAATCCTTTAGTAACCTAGAAGTAAATACTCTCTCTCTGCATTAGGCTGTGACAATCCCACAAAGGATGCAACTTTCTCCCTTTGGATTCACAAAATCCAGCTACAGCAATCCTTAGCAAAATGCCATGAACCCTGTGAGCTGTAATGAACACCTTTGCAAAGGCCTTTGTTATCCAGAAGAGCAATGACAGCAAAATTTGCATCTCCATTGATGATTGGGATGTCCAGATTTAAATAATAAACTACTTTCACCTGGTATTCAGATGAAAGGTAAATAAGAAAGCCAAGGGGTCCTCCCTGTGTTGGAGGACCAGGTTGTCAGTCAATGGTTATTTTAAGAAGAGTAAGGAGGAACCCTTGAAGAAAACAATTAAACAAAACAAGAAAAATCTTTAGGTCAAGGATCTTGTTGCCATAACTGGGAGATTTGCTTTGACATAGGAGCTTTTTTCAGCCTTTTGCCACAGAGTCTGTCAGAAAAGCCTCTGCAAGTACTAAAAACACAGGTACTGAAGCCTAATGTTTTCAGAGGCATCATCTAGGACCTGTCTCTGCCCACTCCTTGTCTGCCCAGGCTCTGAATCAGATAAAACACACATAAATATATATGTACATCAGGTTGTATGCTAATGTCAAGCTGCCATCTTAAGTTTTAGCTTTAAAAAAATTATCATACTTCTCTTAAAATCTCCTATGACCTGTATTTTCCACAGTCACAATAGTTACAATGAGGAAGAAACCCTCCCTGACCAGAACAAAAGCTTTTGTTTCAGGAAAAAGGCGGCACACTAAATGCAGGTGGGTTTTTTATTAGATTAGTTGTTTTGTAAGTAAATTATCTAACAAAAAATGTCCACAAGACAATTAAAAAGTTACATTCCTCTTTAAAGGCCTCCTTGCTAACCAACTCCACAAGTGATGGAAATCCTTCATGTTATTTGCAAACATTTCCTTGTGCCAAATTTCCAGCCCTCTGTTAATGTTAATTATTTTTTCTCTCCAGTTAAAATGTATTTGTTATTACTCTTTATATTTCCCCATCTTTCTTGCTTTAAACCCCTTTTGCAAGTCATCCTTCTCCCATTTTCATTATTGGGGTTCTTATGCGAGCCAAGATGTGCACAGGGATCTGGAACACGATCCTACTATCTGTTCAGATAATGAAAAAGACACTTTCAAATGGAAAAATTAAATATAATATGTGCCACAACAACATATGAATTATGAATGCTCCAAGTTCCTCTCAGTATCTTGACATCTGTGCAGGCAGTACCATTTCAACCCTACAACTGCAAATATATAAGCCAAATATTTCTTTTTAGGGCAGGGGTTTGTTTTCTTTATTAATTTTAAACAGATTTACTATCACTCAGTGACTGAAACAGGATGAATTTCCTAGCCAAAGTAATTCCTGACATTGCTTAAATGTTTAGTATTTCAAGGACTGGACGTGGCACTTAATGAGATGGTTCAGTTGACATGGTGGAGTTTGGTCAATGGTTGCCCTGAAGGACCTTGGAGGGCTTTTCCAACCTTAAAGATTCCATGACTTGAAAATTCCAGATAAACTGTATTTGTGGTCCAGATTTGTATTTTCCCAACAAAAGACTGGTTGGGGTTTTTTTCTGTATGTCTTTCACCACAAATGTTAAGACACTTACAAAACTTTGCTAAATACTTTGCAGGATACAAATTTCACAATAGTGTGGTGGGAGATGTGTTTATTTTAGGAACTTCTTGTTGTGAATCAAAGAGAAATGAGGTTGTCTGATTGTTAGGTTATACAGAAGTATTGCTACAACAATACTGCTACTTTTTATTTGTAGCTCGTTGTAACAGAACATTATAAAACTGGAAAGCAGGTTTGTGTTCTACTCTTCGTGGACATCACTTCTTTATTACTGAAGATAGATTTAATTTAATTTCCATCAGCTAGTGTTGCACTTCAGTTATTATGGTTCCAATGGGTGTAATGAAATGTCACTGCTCTGCAATACGAGAGTCAGGAACAGCATTATAAAATCAATATGATGGTCAGACTATTCTGGGCATTCATAATACTTAGGGGTTATTTTATAAAACTGGTGTGCTAACTGCATTAAGGTCTCTTTCCCTTCTCTCCTCTAGTTTTCAATTTTCTATGATATTGAAAAACTTCAACTGTTCAACACAAATTCTCCAAATTTGTCTCTATCTAGTGTTACTTTCTTCCAGAAAATCTGATAGCTATTGCCTTTTATAATAGGCAAGGCAAAAGATGCAGAAAACAGCAAGTTTAACTCAATTTAACGTCTCTACTATGTATTGCTGAGAGCTCCTTCCCTTCCTCTCATCAGCTTCTTATTTGGGTTCAGCAATGCCAGTGAACCAGGGACTTGAGCAGTGCTTGAGTGGTCATGAAAATGATCCAGCCTATGCAAGGCTCCATCTGAAATCAAGCCATAATGTCTTCTTCAGGAAGCTCCTTGTGCCTTGTTTCTGCTGGAAGCTGGAAATCTGGAGTAGCTCAGCTCTGCTGTTGATCACTCAGCACAGTCGGGGACACATTCATTGCTTGGAAGAGATGATCCATGGCTCGCTCCAGCACGGCAGCTGGGCACTGAAAAGGTTCCCATTTATGCACAGACAGTGGAAATGTTTTGCTCCTTAAGTTCCAAAATATGCAAACTGGCAGGTTCTTTCCTGCCAAGGCAAAAATTATTCAGGATTTGCCTGAAAAAATATCAGCCCTGAAGTGGATAAACATGATGTACATAATTCAAGTCACATATTCATTAACCAATGTCCTCATGAATACTCCTTAAAGCAGATGTATTTGCTACCTTTATTAATACAGATTTTAGAGCAATGTGTTTCAATGAAGAGGTGGGAAGAACTGGTTACTCTCTTCCAGACACACCAGTTAACAAAAATAACAGTGATGGTAAACTGACTTCAGGTTGAAAGAAAACAAACTAAAATGGTTGTTCAGTCTGGAAAAGAGAAGGGAGATCCCTGAGCACCTTCCAGTGCCTAAAGGGACTCCAAGAGAGCTGAAAAGGGATTTTGACAGGCCAAGGAGGAATGACAGAGGGTAGGGTTAGATGGGATATTGGGAAGAAGAAATTCTTTCCTGAGAGGGTGGGGAGGCCCTGGCACAGGTTGCCCAGGGTGGGGAGGCCCTGGCACAGGTTGCCCAGAAATGCTGTGGCTGCCCCGTCCCTGGAAGTGTCCAAGGTCAGATTGGATGGAGCTCTGAGCAACCTGGGCTAGTGGAAGGTGTCCCTGCCCATGGTAGGGGGTTGGAAATAGATGATCTTTAAGGTCCCTCTCAACCCAAACCATTGTGTGATCCGATGGCCTGGGATTCTGTGTGTGTTTTTGTGTTGTGTCAGGGAGAGGGAACTGCAAAGTCATGGCACAGCTCCTGCCTGGAATGCACACACAGACACGCCAATGCAACCCAAAGAGTTGCTGCCAGCTGAGCTGAACTGGTCGCAGGTTAGTAGTCTGATTGTGCCTCTCTAAATCACAACCACTAAAATTAACATCATGTCTACTGTATTTTAATGATGTTGTCATGGAAAAAAGATTGGTGAGTGTTATTGTGAATTTGGGTGGAAAAGGCAGAGGCCATGGTTTGACACAACAGACATGAACAGGAGAGAATTCTCTTCTTTTAATTGCTATGCCTTCTACCTCCTTGTTTTGCTAGATTCACCCTGTAACAAACATACATCTAATCAAAAAATCAAAGCATTAAATAAATATTGCTGCTTTCCCCTCATGATCAAAATAAAAAATGACAGCAGACAGCGGGAAATTATTTCAACAACTGCGATGCTGAGGGTCTTCTAAATCTATTTTAATATGTTTTGAACAGACACATCTCCTTTAATCATGGCCAGTGAGGTTGCAATGCTGCACTTCACACAGTCACTGTGCTGTGCCTCAGGCCTGAGCACGCACAGCACTGCCCAAACACCTGTACACATCAGCTAAATGTTAATGTATTCTGCCCAAACCGGATTGCCTCCCCACTAAATTATTCAATGTCATTATCCACCTGGGCCATCTGCAAGCCTAATGCCTCGCCTTCGAAAATCCTGAGCTCCTGTTGTATTATTTTTGTTTTACATTCCTACATAAATCCGCTCGGCTCAATATGTTCCAGCGCATTCACAGAATCAAATGCAATCTGCTGAGCTATAAAACACCAGTTACTGAAAATCGAAGGGTTTAATATAGTAACAATTCAAGGAGTCAGTAAGCAGTCTTGGTGGGCTGAAGGTCGAACCACACGCTAAGGAACAAGTTAGATAATCTATGCTGCACAACAAGGTATGTGTTTGCTATACATAGCGTGGCCTTGAACCCATTCGTGGATTTCATATCTAATAAAAATCTGAACAGTTGGTCTGATTGGATTTTAAGTGATGCAAATTTGGAAATCAAATAGGCAGACTCCCTTTAGACTTGGTCTATTTAAACTATAATTGTAAAGAACTGCAAATTACATTTCCAGCGCTGCGGAATTCTCCAGGGATTCAGTAAGAATTTTACCGAAGGAAAAGGATTCATCATTCTAAATTTGTTATTAACAAATAAAAACGTACACAGAGTATGAAGCTCCATCATTTTGTTATTACCATTCTGCTTACATGGCAGTACAAGTGTAACCACTCTTCAGTGAATGGAATGCTCTTTAGTTTTCATAGTCATTTAATTACACGGTTTGACAAAACCCAGCTACATTATTGTCGTTCTGTTAGTCTGGCAACACTAAGGAAAGAGGAAAAATACCACTTACATTCCCCAGACTGCAAATTAAGGTGTGATCTGGAGACCAGAGTCACATTTGCAATTAGAAAGTAGAAGTTTCATTGTCACACACAAATCAATGATGGACTCGAATAACTTCCTTCCTGACACTTAATATTCAGGGAGAGACTTCATTTGCCTTTGGTTAAGAGAGACAGAAGCTGAAAATATGAGATCCACATGCCCTCCCCAATACATTGCTAAATGGGAACTCATGGAAATCAGGATAGAAAAGAGAAAAACACAACTCCTTTTTGCCTGTGATTTGTATCTCCATCAGAAAATGACCCATGTCCTAGTTCTTGAGACAAGAGATTTATGAGCACTGGCAAATCACAACAGTGTTAACATTTCCATGCACTTTCACATCTAAAATTCATTTATTTTTCTTATGATTTGACACTGTTTTTATTCCTCCTCTCTGAGGAAAGTGTATTTTGGCACCGATTCTGACTTTGCTTAGAAAAAAAACCTTTCACTGAAGCAAAGGTTTACTAAACATTTTGTAATGTTTTCTGACAAAGAAAAGTGAGTTAGCAGTTCTTCATTTTGATCACACCCTGAAAGTGCTGCATCAGGTCGCCTTTTTTTTTTTTTTTTTTTTTTTTTTGTAGTATCAGGTTTGTTCTAGGAGCACAAAGTAAGAGCACAGGGTTCCAGGCCATCACCCACACCAGTATTTGAAAAGTAAAGGACTGCAGGTTAAAGTTGATCATGACTTACAGAAAGTGGTTCAAAAAGATTTTAACAAAATGTAGAAGTTTCCATGTCTCTCCTTTACTTACTGACTCCATTTGTCCACTTCCTAATTCATCCTGAACTAAACATCTCGCAAAATTCAAAAGAGGAAAAAAAAAAAAAAGGTTAAAAATAAAAGGAGGATGGGTCAAAATGATGCAAAAATAGCTAGAGACCTATGCAAATCCCTTAAAATCCTAATGCTCTACAGGCTGTCTAAGTAAGGCTCCTGGATTATTCACTTTTAAACAATAAATATTACCTTTGGTTCAGGAACTCCCTGAACCATAAATTGCTGGAGGCTAAGATAATAAATTTTGCAAAGAGGAATCATGATCACAGCATGTTTGTCAGGTTCTTATACTCTTCTTGAGTCATCCCCCGTGACTATTATCAGAGATAAGATACTAGGCCAGATAAAGCTTTATTCTGAGCCTTTTTATGTTCTTATTCCCCCAAATATAACCACCTTCTTTGAAGATGAGACCAATTCTCAGTGCTAAGAACCTATATAAAATTATCTAACATCACTGCAACAAACTCCCAAAAGATTTAAGCAAATCATCGTATCAAGTTATTCACAGTAGCAGACAATTTGCTACATCCAAATTTCCCTGAAATGTGGGACTGTTGAAAGGACCATGGGTATTCATTGCATAATTTGAAACACACTTTCAAAACCATTTTGCTGATGTTGTCCCTCATACACTGCCCTCCTTCAAGTACTCTTCTCTTTTGGGTTGTTTTCTATGTAATTTCTAAACTTCCCTTGTGTATGATTTAGTCAATGCTGAGAGAAAAGCATTCCAAGAAAATAATCTAGGCCACTTCAAATACAGTATGTTTTGAAGGTATTGGTTTTTTTCAATTAACTTAGGGGTATCCACGAGGCTGAAATAAGCAACCATTCCTTATCCTGAGCACCTGAAACATCTTAAATCCATGAAGACAAGCAAAACCCTTATTAAAAATTGTATATTAAAAAGCAAATAACAGAATCACAGAGTGGTTTGTTTTGGAAAGGACCTTTAAAGACCATCTTGTTCCAACCCCCTGCCATGGGCCGGGACACCTTGGACTAGACCAGGTTGCTCCAAGCCCTGTCCAACCTGGCCTTGAACACTTCCAGGGATGGGGCATATTATCCTTGTGCTGTCAGATGTGCACAACAATTCTACTTCAGCAGTTTACATGCATTTTCATACTCATATTTTCAGATACGAGGCAAAAAAAAAAAATCCAGTATGGACAAAGACAGTTAAAATAATTTTCTACTCAAAAAGGTTTTCAGGGAGGACAGTATCTAACAATCTTATCAGTAAAAAACAGAAAATACATTAGAAATTGATATAAAACCTTAAGAAGTACAGGGTCATCTCAGCTATTTAGCTTTTAAGGCAAAATACTGTGTTTTAGCAGTTCTATAAGTTGTCCCCCTACCTCTTGTCTATAAGAAAAAAAAAGAAAAAGAAAAAGAAAAGAAAAGCTATTTACCTAAAAATCTACATCACACTAATGCAGTCAGAGCACTGTGGGTTTGGCCATCTGGCTTAGAGGCTCATTAGTAAAGAAATGACCCCTATGCATAAAACACAGTTGGGTCATTCCCACTTAATGAGCCTTCAAGTTTTATTGTTTGGTTCACACAAATGGTTGGATGTAAATCTACTTTGGAAGTCCCACCTTACACATTGGCAGTCAGGCATAGCTTTCATTGATTCACCCACTTCTTTATTTATTTACACATGAAGGAGAGAAAAGAAGATAGTAAGATATTTAAAAAAAAAAACCTCTGTGTTTCTGCTTCAAAATTTATTTCAGTAGTTAAACCATAATACGAAATTAAAAAACTTTTGGCTTCTTCATCATTTGGGTTTTCTTAAAGGTCCGAATTCATAACTTTAATTAAAATTCACCCTGACAAAATGCTTGCAATTGAACATTTGGATGAATCATGTGATGGCTCTCCAGGCATAACACACCAGGATGAACCAGCCTCCATAAAAAACAAGACTCAAACAAATGATACAATTAAGTTTTAAATCTTGTGAGTTAGCCTTGCTACCTTTCCTGAGGGTACCTATATACTGAAATCAGGCAGGTTACATTTCCCACAGAATTCCTCATGCTTATGTCTAAGGATGACCTACTCTTCCCTGACATCCAGGGGGTTTGGCCCCATAATAGTCATCACATATGCCAAAATCAAAAGTACTGCATGATGCACAAAGGTTCATGCTCACTTACTCAGTCAGAAGAATAAGACATAATTTTCTAATGAACTAATGTGTTTATGATTGATATCATCAACAAAAAAATCCTCCTTCCACTTCCTTTTCCTTTTTTTTTTGTTTTCCTTTTGTTTTCATTATGCAGGAAATTTTAAAAAAACCATGATATTTTCTCTTATGGACTATTATGGAGCGTTAGTCCTGACACAGACCTCTGTTTTAACTTATGTAATAAATTATTCCCATTAAAGTTTTCATTGCAAGGCCTTTAGTCATTAGACCTATTGTTCAGCTTTAAATGATTCAAAAAATGTGCTTAAAGATAAAATAATGGAATGACAAACGAGTTCAAGTATTTGAATTTTGTAACTTTTTTAAATTTTAATAATCTGATTGTGTCTATATTGTTGACAAAAGGAAGGTACAAAAAAAGGTTCCACTGAGTAAAATCGTAATCAGGAATTTCATGGAGAAAAGAATACACAAGCAAATGGTTTGGCCATTTCACACCACAGCAGCTTCTGTTCTGCTCTGTAAGAAACAAAAACCCCACCATTCATGGCCTCAGTAAATTCCCTGGATGAATGGTCCAGGATGTAACTCAGCTTCGGACTTTTTGTTTCCTTTCCCTCCAAAGTGCTGTAATAAAATACAACTAATGTGATTTTCTCCAGTTTCTTGGGTTTATGTGGCTCCAGGTGATGTGGCTGTGTCACTATGTGATTACTTTGGGTACCACTGTTCTCTTACCCACCACTGTCACCCTCCTCCTACTCCACATGACATCTCTTTTCAACAGGAGCTTGTACAGTGTTTAATGCAAAGGCTTAAGAGCACTGAAGGTTTCATTACATTAATATGTCTCTGGTTAATTCTCCCTTATCTACTTGCTCAGTTTACCCTTAAAACCCAATTAAAATGTAATTTATCTGATCCCAGGATTCAAATGCATCTCTGGCAATGCATTTGAAAGCCTTACAGTAACTACATTACTACACGTCGTGCCCCAAGGTATTTTAGATTATAGATCATGTCAGAAAGAGCTCAGCCACTGGTCACTTAAAGCTACAGAATTATATTTTAGGGATCTCAGCACACTAAAATGTATAAATTTCATTGCAGCTTTAATGCATAACTAGAATTATGATGCCTCTACCCGGGTCGTCATTCTCTTTGTGTTGTTTTGTTTTTTTTTTCCTTTTTAACTAATTGTTTAACAAATAAAAGAACTGGACAATTAATCCACCAAAGACATAACAATTCTACTGGATCAATACTTCAAATTCCAAAAAGAATCTAATCCAAAAGGAAAATTACTTATTCCTTCAGCTTAGTCATCTTAAAAGAAATGCAACAATCCTCTTTCACCCTACTGTTTGACTAAGCAAGTTTTCAGGGAACTGATAACTGTAGAGAGGCTTTTTTTGTCTTTCATTTCTTTCAAGTAGAAATATAAAAACAAACCACTTGTGATCCCAATCTCTGGCTAAGACACAATTCTGGAAAAAAAGTGACAAGTTACTGTGTCACAAGACACGATGCCCTTGCATTTTTATTGCATTTTGAAAGTCATAAGATAATTTCTCAGGTCAAATATCAGACCCCATTAAACACTGATATATCTCATTTAACATTATCATATATTTAACTGCTGAAGAAAGAACTTGGAAATCAGTTTATATTAGAATGCACATGTTCTCAAGCTCTGCATCAAATATCTACAGCTGGAATAATTTCCAAAGGGCTTCAGGACAGGCTCTTAACCCTTCCCTGCCAATTTCCTTACTGAAAGCAAAATAAATGACTTTTAAAAAATGAACCACATTTCTGTTTGATAGTTCATGCACTTAATATTAATATGATTAAAATGCACTTTTTCTCCCCCAACACCCTTTTGAATCTATTTTTTCCTAAAGATCCCATCGCTACTAACAAGGTAACCTCTTCATTTTGGGTATTACTACATTTTCCTGGATCACAGCCACACCACGTAGATCTTCAGTGATGCACAAAACATTTCTGATGTGCAAGTGTGCCCTCTTCTGGACATCCAACATCAGCAGTTCAGCTGAGAATTCCCTAAATTAAAGTGAATTTCTCCATCACCGACTTACAGAGCCTTGCTCTGATTTGTAGAAACGTTCCTGATGTAAAGAAACAAAAAAAAAAATCCTTCAAACCAACGCAGGGCACATAAACTGCAGGTTTGCACACACGACTGTCGTGTTTTCTGTAGTTTAGATTGGTAATCACAGTGTAAATACTGCAATGACATTACTAAACAAGAAGAGTTTTGACCTTTGCCTGAGGTGAAGTGAATCCTTGACTATCAAAGTGATGACCTAATGTACTAACGAGGCAAATTTCACATCACATCCTCCATCCTCCCCTACTTCAATGGGATTTATTTTCAGCTTTTAATGAATCACAGAGTCACAAAATGGTTTGGGAGGGACCTTTAAAGGCCAACTAATCCCACCCCTCTGGATGGGCAGGGACACCTTCCACTAGACCAGGTTGCTTAGAGAAATAAATGTTTATTCCTAATTTACTCTTTATCTTGATTACCAAAATCTGATCACATTAAGCACACCTGAAGTGAACAGAAAATGTTATGCAGCCTTCCAGGAGACACAGATTTTTTGCTGTGGTTTTCTGAAAGCTCCCTAATTTCAGTAGGTCCATGTTTCCTTTATTTTGATTCACTTCCAATCATTCCATATGCACTGGGAACATTTTTCTTTCCATCCAAAAGAATAAAAACATAACAATGTTAATCTGGATTGTGTAAATATTGAAAGTTAGATCCAGACACCCAAAGCAGGTACACACAGAGCTAACAATCATATTGTTATTGGTAAGGCATAAAAAGCATTATAAACTTCTCTCATACTGATATTGACTTGCAGGCATGGAAAAACAACAAATTAATGGCCCATAAATGCTACCTTCAGGAAAAAGAAAAATTACAGAGGTTATGAATCACACTATAGAGACAAGATTGATGGAGGACTTTTCTACAGGTGAACAAATAGATTTAACAACATCATTTTCAGACAGCCTAAGACTTGCAAACATTAAGGTGATGCTTTCCAGCATATTAAAAGCACTGGGGCAGAAGTCATTACTTCTGTAGGAACACATGCTAGGAAAAAAAAAACAAAAAAACAAAAACCAAAAACCCAAAAACTAATTAACAGATAATAAAATGAGTTAAACCATGAAAATATGGAATTTGGGGGGTCTGGTGTGCTTTCAGTTTGCTTTTTTTTTTATTATTCTCTTAATACACTAAGTTTAAAATGAGCAAATCCTCTGATAAGGTACCAACAGTACAGTGAGACAATTTGCACACATGCCTAAATGTATGAGGTAAAACAATGAGGAATAACAAACAAATCTGTCATTCTGGAGTATTGATGAACTTGGAGTCCACTCACTAAATTATTTATTCCCATCTATGGCATGTAAAAAATCAATACAATATTTTATAGGAAAGCAGTTTGGGTTGTTGGTCAGAAACAAACCAAAAACCATCAAAATTAAATCCCACACCATCTTCCCCATGACAGTTGTGCCCACTTCATTCTGTCACATGCCTTTTTTTTCCCAGTTTTCTGTTCAAAGGGCAAACCAAAGCCACTCAGCATTTGCCCAGTTACAGCAAAAAGTCAGTACAAGTGCTGAGGAGATTCAGGTGTTCTTTAGAGAAATCAAAAAAAGAGAAATCCTATGTCTTTGAAAATACAGACATTTTGCACACCCTTCAATATTCAAACACTACAGTTATACAATTACTGCAGAATTTTTAATGTGGAAATGGCAAGACATTTAAACTTCAATGAATTAAGACTGACAAGACCTCAAATTAAATGTTAGAGTAACAGAGGCCCAGGTAGACTAAGCACTACAGGAACCAAGAAAATCAGGTTTGAATTTCCTGTCAGTGTAGGAAATTTCCATGCTAATTTGGAGGGAAGTATCTTGTTAGATACATTGCTCAACCTAATATGGCAATTCAGCCTTAGACTCCAAAAGCCTCACGTGATTTATTTACACTTTAACATGACATACAGAACTTTTACAATGACATATCATGGTCTGCCTTTAAAGACAAAGAGTAAAAGGGAGGCAAAATGTTCTCCAGTCAACAACACCAAGGGAAATCACTGTGGTTCAGAAACAGCATTTCCTCACAAAATTATTAGAATTACAAAATCATTAAGGCTGCAAAAGAGCTCATTGAGGCCAACCTTCAGCCAAGTACCACCCACTATCATGAAATGCAACATCATCTCATTTTCTGAGCACTTCCAGGAATGGTGACTCCACCTCTTCCCTGGGCAGACTGTTCCAGTGCTTAAACACTGTTTCAGTGAAGAAATTTTCCCTAGTATCCATCCTAAACTTCCTTTGACACAACTTGAGGCTGTTTCCTCTTCTCCTGTCTGTATCTGCCTGGGATGAGAGGCCAACCCCCACCTGGCTACAATTTCCTTTCAGGTCATTGTAAAGAGCAAATTACTTCAGTAAATTTAAAAATCTACTCATCCAAACAGCTGCAACACCACTGTGTAAACTTGCAACCACCAGAACCTGAAGTCAGGACAAATTATTAGCATATTTCTCATTTCCAAGCCATGAAATCTCATCTTCTCACACAGCTTTTTTATTTGTTACTGACAGCAAACACCAGTGTGGCTCTCTGAGCCTGGTAGGAAAAACACAACCACCTCTGAACATAAAATTGCAAAACCAGAAAATACAGGAATGAATAAATGAATCAAAACTCACTTTGTGCAACTGGAAATGATGCAGCATTTCTATAAATCTACTGAAAAATAATGGACATCCCCTATGAGGGAGCCCTGACATCATCAAAAAAAGGGACAGAGCACTCCTGAAAAGGTGTCTCAAGTCACTCTGCAGGCAGCATATTTAGACAGTGATTTATGTACAGTCATGAGCAGTGCAGGCACTCAGCAGGGATGCAGAAATGCAAAGAAACCTAAACTGCCCATAATGCATAAAACATTTGCCCATTTGGGAACATATCCTATTCCTCCAGTAATAACTACTGTGTTTCCACTTGTTTCTTTCAAGTAAAAAAAGACAAAACTGCTCATATAACCTCCAAAAGAGCCAGGTGAATAGCAAAATAGCTGATCTCCAGCCTGAAATACAGTAGGAAGCTTTAAACAAGCCCGTGTCCTCTAAAAATTATTCATCCAGCCGGGAATTCGACAACAGTACCCACGGAAAAACTTTCCCGCTGAGCCAGTCGTGCCTGAATCCATGGAGGCTGCTGATCCAGCAGTCAATCTCCTGTCAGTCATCCCCCATTCCTCAGCTCAGGACAGCTGTGGACATTTCTCTGTCTCATAACTGTAATTTACTGCTCACTGTCACCCAGATTAACCTCGCACAAGTCAGCACAGAACTGAAACGTACACACCAATTATTGCTTTGCTCTTAAATGTGGACTCAGATGAAGCTGTTAAATGTGACAGCTGACAGTATCTTGAGAGTTTATAGATTTCCAGTTGCTGTCGTGTTTTTCACTCTCCAATCAAGCACAATAACCAGCTGTCTGTTAAGGACATTTCATTTTCATGTTTTTCCTCTGAGCTATTCCAATTTTTTACTGATATATTTGCGAGGAGAAGCTGCCAGCAGGCTTGTGCTCTCTCATTCCTTCTTCTGGTGTTCTGTATTTTCAAAAAAAATGGCATTTTCTTCTCCGTAGGAAACAGGAATTAGAGCCTATAGAAACTCAGCTAGAGTGAGCAGACATCAGGAATGAGTAGTAACTTTAGAGAATAAGATTCCAAAGAGCAAACACTGAGCAATGTTATTCCTGTAGTAAAGCAGGGTCATCCTTGAGCACATTGTACAGGATTGCATCCAGACAGTCCTTGGATATCTCCAGTGAGGGAGACTCCTCAACCTCTCTGGGCAACCCGTTCCATTTAGTGCATCTAAATATTAAATCATCAGGAGTAATACAAAGACTCCACAAAGGATTGTTCATTCCACTCAGATAAATAGAAATAGTCTCTGTCCCAAAAGCCAATTACAACAAAAACAAACCCCAAACTCCTCTGAAATGCTGGCAGTGACTGGGAGCAGGAGCACTGGATGAGAGGGAAAGGAAGGCAGGAGAATGCAGGTTGGCTTAGAAATAAGCCCAAGGGTTTTAGAAGACAATCTCATATTTGAACCAGCTGGGAAATGCCTTTTCAAATGCAGATTTGAATTAATGCCAAGCCAGTACGGGACTGGATACAGAGGTCTTTAACACTCACAGCTTACTCACTTGTCAACTGCTTTCCAAATTTCTCATTGACACATCCCAGCAACCCAAAATTCAGTCTGTCTTTGCTTGGCACTGAATCTGATGATGTCAGAAGGAAATTCAAAGCATCCTTCTTTAAGTCTATTTTTCTGGAGACATAATTTCCTTTCTTTCTTATCTTGATCAAACATCAACACAAGAGCACCTCGAGTCTTGCTAGAAAGGGTGCCCAGTCCTGGGTTCTGAGTTTGGCAGAGTATTTCTAACCCAGGAGTCTGGGTTTAGGAGCTGGAAATCCCAGGTTTCTGGTATTTTTGCTCCCTGACAGCCTGCAATACAAATCAGGAAGGATCCAGGAGAGCAAACCAGCAGGAAACTAGACCCCAATCAGAGCTAGCCATCCGTTAAATAATGCTTTCATTTAGACAAATGGAAAACAATTGCAGTAAGAGCTTCTGTGGAGCTGTATTTAGTTCTCCTCTGTAGGATAGAGACTAGAAATGTAATTTTATTTTGAAATAAATGACGGGATTTATCACATATACATAAGAAGCTGAAAAAAAACCTATCAATTTTCTCTGAGAGATTGGGGGGAAAAAAAAGTCACAAGATCCAGCAGACTGAGAATCCTCCTGCCCCTGCCTCCCAAAAATACCAGATTTTAACATTCAGATGAGTTCACCAGAGAAATAATAGATACCATGCTGGGAAAATATTTTGTCAAAGTTACTGATAAGACAAATGAAGCAAATACATATTTCTAGATTTACAAATAATAGTGAAACAGTTTACATCTCATTTCCATAGAAGTTCTTGCAGAGAACTCCCAGGGATCTCCCTTGCAGAGGGTTTATGTATTGTGAGACTCCAGTCAATGCAATATACTATACAAATATATAATTATTCATAGAACTAGTAGAGAGCCTATGGACTAATTAAAAAACCCTTATTTTACAGGTAGGAAACAGGACAAATCAACATTTATCTGAGGAGAAGGAAGGAGGAACCAAAACACGCCTCTCCTTTTATAAGAGCAAATAATACAAAGGTAAAAACACCATTATTTTTACTCATCTAATTTGAATTTTGCCCTACCTTTCTCTTTACAGAATTTCTTGTCATGTTTTTCTTTGGTTGCCAATGTTTTCAAAGTATCTGCCTTTTTTAAAAAACTAATATCCCTCAGCTCATGAAGTTTGTTTCACCAATCTTGTGCCCTCCTCACCAAGAGCTAAGTCAACTGTGGTATCTGTTTAGTCTTCCAAAGTGTAAAAGACTTTTAACTTACTCTTAAAAAACTCTGGATAATACACAGAGAGATTTTACCCTGGCACAGAACAAACTGTAGTAAGAACATTGTTATCTACTTATTAGCCTGTGATTGATCCATAAAAAGTAGTTGGACAAACAGGGAAAGCAACACTGGCACATGTGTTAGACTCTCCCTGCCCATGGAGCAGAGTATCTTGATCCACTAAATTTGGGTAAAGCACCTAAAGATAAAACAGTTCACAGGTGCAGGGAATATACCTGGAGATGTGATGGATGTACTTAAAAGCTGCCTGTAAATCTTCTAGTTCCTGATTCATGCCTGCAGTACCCTCCACTGATGCAAAAGTCAAAGATCAGTGAAGGTTCAAAAACACCATTTTCATTCTCAGAACGTTCTTTTGCACTTGATATTTTACTCAGTTTTCAAGAAAATTTAATATGAAACAGAACATAAACCACAATCAATTTATAGGATTTGCAGTGCAAATGTCCAGCAGATAAAAGGGTGTACAGAAGTTACTTAACTACCAAAAAATAGAAATGTTCTTGTATAAAGTAAGAAACACCAAATCAAAGAAACAGATGAATAAAAAGAAACTATTTTAAGCTGCAGAAAGACTGAACTAACATTGACTGAACAGCATATTTCCAATACCCTGCACTTCATTGTCTGTATCCTTAAAACACAACCACAAAATATTTACATTTTTCTATGCACATTTGATCAAAACTCATCAGACAAAAAATGATCCATCATTTTCCAGATATCATCAAAGAGAAAAAAAACCAGCAAAATATGAATGTCTGATTACTTTCTTAAAGCAAGAGCAGGATTGTGGTGGTTTAAGGTTACATGGGTAGATGATAAAGATGCTCCTCTTTGGCAAATCAAGCCTTGATCAGACTTAGAACCGTGTCATGTTTGGTGTGTGCCATTCAGCTTTACCCTTTTGAGACTCATCCACGCCTTTAAACACCTTCCAAGTGAAATCTTTTGTTATATGGAACACGCTCAGCATTATTGCAAACCCAAGAAAATCTATCCCCAGGTTTCAAGGAAGTGGTTTAATACTAAAGCAAATTCTGCCACGGATAAAATTCAATCCCTAGATAACAGGAGCTGCCTACAAGCCAGGGATCTGATCTATCCTAGTTATGGGGATTTAGTTACCATATCAGAGGAGTTAAGAGATATTTAACTTATCCCCTGCCCATACTAGATCATAACAGTTGTCACCTGAATGGCTTTTCAGGTTGCCCTGGCACTATTGGTCTATCTCCTGTACCTATATACTGAAGCTTAAATTTAGGCCTCGATCTGTAAACTGAATCCCATCCCTTCTACCTGCAAAGATCAGTTTGGAAAACAACATTTGATGCAGTATTATTCTCAAATTCTACCATCCCAGATGTGCTAAGATTAGAAGTACTTCATTTTATGTAATTTAAATATATATTCAGTTCTTATAATGTTTACTCAATAGATGTAAAAGTAGCTTAAGATGATTGCATTTCAATATAAAGCAGAAAAACAACAATAAAAAAAAAAACAGAGATTGTGCAGCTCAGACTAAGAATAAAAAAAAAAAGGAGAAAGACTATTTCAAAAACCATACTGTGGAAACCATAAAACCAGTTGCTCACACTATTACGTGTTTAAGTAAAAACGATTAAACTGTATTAGCAACCTTCAGTATGGTCCTAAATGCTCACACTTTTTAAATTAAAACTCGCCTCCCTCTGTACATGTGGTCAGAAATAAAATAAGAATGCTTGTGGACCAAGGACAAATTGCATCATTACCAAAAACCTGTGTACTGAAAAAGAGTAAAATAAGAAGCCACAATTAATCAGTACTGAAAGTTTCTTTGAAAGAACTTTAAAGATTGTACCTATCAGTAATAGTTCTAAGGAGCAAGATTCTGTAGGAAGCAATCCAGCACGTTCTCTTCCACCACAGCCTCATCACCTGTTATTTAATGTTCTCTTTATAACTTCCAACCCGTAACACAGCAGCACAACCCTTGCTTTCATTCAAGTTTTCACAAGAACCTGTCAACTATCACTTCACAAAAACTAAAAAGCAAATAATGCTTCTCAGTTCTGTGCCATCAAACATCTATTCCTTGAGGTGACTCAATTATGTGGAATAATATCTTTAAAAGCAACATTTAAGTTTGAACTGTTCAATGAGATGACTAAAGGGCTGAAGTTTGCACTGCTGATACCTCACTATATCACTCTACTGTAACAGTACCAATGAAAATAACAACGTTAAAGGCCCATCCTTGAACAGTCTCTTCAGCCTTATATTGATGATTACACCAAACAGGATCAAAATGTGCCACCTGATACTCTGGGAGCAACCAAAGACAAGAAATAGTAAAGTAGAGGATGCTCAGCTTGATGCCTCTTAGCACACATTTTCATTTTAAAACAGGTTGTTGGTGTTGCTTCAGCCTTTCTCCCACATCCTCCAGAGGGCACAGCAATAGTACTCACGGGTTTTAACACACAGTGCTGGGTGGAGAGAATTTTCTGGGATAAATTATGCCCAACAGAGGTTATGCACTGCCAGGTAACACCATGTTGAACAATTTAACACCTCTGGAAACTCTACACAGAGAGTTGTATTTGAGACTGTGAGAACAGCACTAGAGCTACACTCCCTACTTTCATAGTAACTGAGTATTTCCCAGTTCCAACAGCAAGTGAAAACCTTCCGTGGTTTAATTCATGTAATAGACAACCTCTTATGAGTAACTACAGGTCACATCCTAAATATCAAACACAATGTTGAAAATGAACTGTATTCACCTTCAATAAGAAAATAATTCTTAGGCCATTTCTCAGTTACACTGCTTACCATTATTTTCATCAGAAAAAGCATTCTGCCTCCAAAGAAATGCTTGTTGACTACTTATTACATAAGAAGGAACTTAATGCAAAACTCATGAGGAGCACGGAGTTCCTTCTTAGATAAAAAACCATTCCCATGAGCTTGTACCAAACAATTTGCAATATATTAAATAGTTCAATAATTCAAATAACATTACCATTACAAGGTGAAACGGTTCAAAGAGAATTACCATTAAAAAGTTACATAATTAAAATATTAATTGATATGATTTGTATTTTTTGTAAATTTGAATTATAATTTAATTATAATTATATATCACTTTAATTACATTTAAAATACATATATACCAATATTGTATATAATTCTAATTATAATCTAAATATATTATCAATAATTCAATAATTACCATTAAAATATATATGATTCTCATATAAATTTATATTCTAATGTATTATATATTATATAATATATAGTAATATATATTATATAGTTATATATATTATATTATGTATAATTATATAATTATACAGTTTATATAATTATAATTATATGTAGTATAAATATATATTATATTATATATAATTCTATTTATATAATTCCATATGTATTTTACATAAATAAATATATAATGTTATATATTCTGTATTATATATTTTTATATTCTTTATTATATAATCTATTCTACATTATATAATGTATAATTCTAATTATCTATAATTTTAGTTTTCTATACAATATAAATATATTTATCTATAACTCAATAACATTTACCATTATAAATATGCGTAATATTCATATAAATTTAAATTTATATTTAATTTAATTTAATTTAATTTAATTGTAATCACATATTATTTTAGTTATATGTAAATATAATTATATGATTACGTATTTATATATAAATATAAATTTCTAAATAAATTTAATTATAAATGTAAAAATATATCCTAAAAATATATAAGTATTTGTAATGATTATTTATAGATATCCCTTTTATTGTCCCATAAAGATGCATTATTTTGTCAAACATTAGACCGGTAACTTTGGCTCAGGGAGGCTGAAGGGAGCACTGCCAAGGTGCTGAGAGCGTGACTTACGTTGTTCATGTACTCGCTGAGCAGGTCCTGCAGCGCCTGGCGCACGGCGTTGCACTCGGCCACGATGCGCTCGCGCCGGTCGTCCCGCGTGCACGACGAGTCGGCCATGAGCGCCGCCCCGCTGATGATGCTCTCCAGCCTCTCCTCCAGGGACGGCCGGAACCGAGCCTCGCTGAAGGTCATGGGGTCCAGAATGATCTTGTTCTAAAAGGCAAAAGGAAATGGGAAATGATGAGCAGACGTGGGGGTCCTTGGTGTTTTCTAAGTATGTCTTATGTCAACAGAATCACAGAATGTGCTGAGTTGGAAGAGACCCACAAGGATCAATGAGTCCAAGCCTTAGCTCTGCACAGGACCATCCCCAAGAGTCACAGCATGTGCCTGAGAGGATCATGCCAATCCTTCTTGAACTCTGTCAGCCTTGGTGCTGTGACCATTTCCCTGGAGAGCCTGTTCGGTGCCCAACCAGCCTCTGGGGGAAGAACCTCTTTCTAATACCAAACCAAAGCCTTCCCTTACAGAACTGGAGGCCATTTCCTCAGCTCCTGTCACTGCTCAGCCCAGGGAAAAGAGCAGTGCCTGCTCCTCCTCTTCCCCTCAGGAGGAAGCTGGAACTGCAATGAGGTCTCCCCTCAGTCTCCTCTTCTCCAGGCTGAACAGACCAAGTGCCCTGGGCCGCTTCTCCCACAGCTTCCCCTCAAGGCCCTTCACCACCCTCATTGCCCTCCTTTGAACACTTTACATTTATCATAGAATATCAGGTTGGAAGGGATCTCAAAGATCATCTGGTCCAACATTTCTTGGCAAAACTAACTACCAAGTTTCTGAAAAAATAAATATTACAGAAATACCTAGTAGTTCTAAATCCAAATAAATTAATAAAATTAAAAACAATCATATATATAAATAATTCACAACCTTACTGCCCAGAAATGCTGTGGCTGCCCCATCCCTGGATGTGTCCAAGGCCAAATTGGATGGAGCTCTGAGCAATCTGGTCTACTGGAAGGTGCCCTTGCCAATGGCACGGGGTTGGAATGAGATGGTCTTTACAGTCCCTTCCAACTCAAACCATTTCATGATTATAAATTAATATTATTCTTCCTTGAATCCTCTGAGAATTTCTTGGCTATTCATGAAATTCACAGGAAAGGTGTAAGTTATTTATACCTGAAGAGAAAGTGGGATATTCTCTGTTAACTAATTCCTTAATTTTGATTATTTTTATTAGCAGACTACACTACTAGATCATCTCAGTGTTATGTGAATTTAAAAAATTGAGGAACCTAACAGTGCAAGAAAACCATTATTAGATAATCACATTTAGACAAAAATATGAAATATCTCTGATTTCCATTCTGTAGAGCATCTTTTAAAAGCCTTTTTTGTTTTTAAATCAGGAAAAAAGTGCTACATAAAGACAGTCTAAAAATATCTAATTTGTCTAACAGGCTACTGGTTAGCAAAATATCTTTATTCCACTAGAAAAAGAATTGATTTTCAAAGACTGTTTTCTAATGAAGAAAGTTTAATTCTTAAATTATGATCACTGCTAAGCACTTGTGTACTTTATCTATCAGACTGATTACCAAATATCAAATAGGGCTAAAACACATTGATTCTACTCCCATCAATAAAATCTTATGTAATGTTATGAGTTCTGAGTCACTGCTGGATTATATTCTGACCTGCTTTTCTCCCTTTGGAGTTCAAGGTAAGAAATACAAAAGCAATAATTACCTGCTCCCACTTATGGGCACATTTACAACACCTTGTAATTCAAAATAACCTTTTGCTGCAATCATGCAAAGAAGTCTCCTAATTGTATATTGACTAAAAATGCTCTGTAAGCAGTGCACTTCTTATTTGAGCTTTGAAAGAAAATAAATCAGGAAACAGGAATGAAAAATATAAAAGCATTCTGATTTCTAATCATCACACCGAAGCACAGAAGATTTGTGTTAATGATCTGTTTTAATTTTCACAACGTTCTGATAACTTCATGGTTAGTCTATTTTCTTTAATATCCAAGAGCAATCAACAAGTACAACACAAATGATACAATTAATTTGAAAAAAAAAAAATGCAACACGGTATTAAAATGTAAATCAGGATTTAGGGACATGATATATAACCAACAAGTGTCTTTAGTGTGGAAAACTTTTACTTATCAGAACACGTTGAAATGGATTTATTCTAAGTTAAAAACTGATTCCAAGTGAATGTCTTCTTTATTTCAGCAGGGCAAGTGTTTTACAAAACATCTTATTCCTCAATAAAACTTCCAACTCACACACAGACTTCTGTTACCATACAGAGAAAGGATCAAGCCCTGAGAAATCTATAACTTCACTGAATGTGCAGCAGGTAAATGGCAATAAACACAAGGGTGGCAGGAAATTTATGAAAATTCATTATTTAATAAAAGGACAAATAGAAGAATTTTAATCAGATAACATATTGTTCCAGCTCCAGGAACTGCTGGCTTAGCAGAAACAAATGCAGCATGACCCGGAATGTGAAATAATGTCTCACATGTGTCTTCTGGGGTGTGTTTCTCAGCAATAAGCAGAACAGTTTTACAAGCACCTAAATTAGAAATGACTTCTCCAAGAGTCAGCTCTATGCATATTTATGTAGCTGGGCTCTTAAGTCAAATGCTAATACTTGGGATTTTCAGAAATCAACTATATAAATTCATCTTCACAACTGCACAATGAATTCAGTAGCAGCAAGAGTGCAATTGCGTCAAATGAACTATATATGCAATTTATGCCAATAGTAAAAGAAAAATTGAAAAAATTAGCTGCGTGTTTCAGATTCCCAACTAATCCTTCCAGAAATGCCTCCCTTTTCCTCCTTGTCCTCACAGCCATAGATGTAAGGTTCTCTTTCTACACAGAACATTTCAAACAGCAGATCTTAGACCTCTCAGCAAGTCATAAATCACATTTTTCTTCTTACATGTTTTGGAATACTCTGCAATCAGTCTCCCGCGAGACCCAAGGACCTATCAAAAATAAATTCCTGGAATATGCAAATATGTATGTTTATCTGCATGTGCATCTGCATATGCAAATTCTGGGACAGGTACCCGGGGAAGAATAACCCCAGGCACCAGTAGAGGCTGGGGGTGACCTGTTGGAAAGCAGGAGAGGGAGGAAGTGGAGAAGGACCTGGGGGTCCTGTTGGACAACAAGCCATCCCTGAGCCAGTGGCATGTCCTGGGGGCCAAGAAGGCCAATGATGTCCTGGGATGCATTAGGAGGAGCATTGCCAGCAGGTCAGGGAGGGGATCCTGCCCCTCTGCTCAGCACTGCTGAGGCACATCTGGAGTGCTGGGTCCAGTTCTGGGCTCCTCAGTACCAGAGGGACATGGAGCTCCTGGAGCAGGTCCAGAGGAGGCTACGAAGAAGATGAAGGGACTGGAGCATCTCTTACAAGGAAAGGTTGAGGGAGCTGGGGCTGTTCAGCCTCCAGAGGAGACACTGAGAGGGGATCTCCCCCACATCTGTCAGGGTCCACAGGGAGGGGGCAGAGCATGGACCAGGCTCTGCTCGGGGGGGCCCAGCAGTGGGACAAGAGGAATGGGCAGGAACTGATGCCCAGGAAGTTCCACCTGAACATGAAGAAGAATTTTCTTACTGTGCACATGGTTGACCTTCAGTGCTGACTTGGGATGAACTTGCTGTCCAGCAGGAGAATTAGATGCTTATTTTTGTCCCACTGTTTTATTAACCCAAACAGAGAATCACAGAATGGTTTGGGTGGGAAGACACCTTAAAGACCATCTTCTTCTGCCTCCCCGCCATGGGCAGGAACACCTTCCACTAGATCAAGTTGCTCCAAGCCCCATCCAACCCAGCCTTGAACACTTCCCGGGATGGGGCAGTCTGTGCCAGGGCTTCACCACCCTCAGAGGGAAGAATTTCTTCCCAATAACCCATCTAATCCTGTCTTCTGGCAGTTTGAAGCCATTCCCCCTTGTCCTGTGCCTCCAGGTCCTTGTCCAAAGTCCCTCTCCATCCTTCTTTTAGTCCCCTTTTAGGTATAGGAAGGTTGCTATAAGGTCTCCTCAGAGCCCAGAAGTAATTTTTAGCCCTCTTTTAATTCACTTTTATATAACAAGAAACACTTCTGGGAAAGAAAACCCCAAGAGATTTTAAGGAAAGAAACAGAACAACTGTGTTCAGCTTAAAATACAATAAATAATGATGTAGTTACTTTCTGACGGGTGGTTATAAATAAATTATATTCTAGATGTTATTTTTAAAGTCTTTCTCAAATATCTCAGAGGGAAAACAGCTATTTTGAGGGGAAAAAAAAAGATTGGGAATGAGACCCTTCTACATCACAGCTCTCAACAAGCAGTTACCAAAGAGACACTATATTTTGCTTACAAAAGGTGTTACTCCTTTTCAAAAGCTTGGCATTAAAATCCAATTTCAGACTAAGTTATTGACACCTACACAGGTCTTACATATAAATTAACAAGGAAACAACAACTTATTGGAATGAAGAAAAAAAAAGAGTTGGCAGTAAATCTGGCTCAATAAATTCCTTCAGAAGTCTGAAGTTCCCGTCACTTCTTGATAGCCAGTTAATGAACGAGGCCTGTAAATGAACTGGAACATTTTACATTTCTAATTACTTAACTAACATTAGAGCCATAAATCAACCACTGACACTATAATTCAGCCCTTTTAATTAAGTGTTTCAAGTTTCTTTACAAATGTAGACAGATTAGTGTAAATGTACATCATCTTTGGCTTCAGATGCTGAAACGAAGTCCAAGAAAATTAATTTTAATACAATTGAAATTTGTTTGGAAACTGCTAAACTCATGATAAAATCTTGTTTAACTTTATTATTGTTAACTATTTTCTCTCCAACTCTTCTTTCTTCTTTAAATTATACAAAGTGTGCTTAAAGTGTAGTTGCAACGTTTTAAAAAATAATAAAGATTTTCAGAAAATAGACCTCGTCATACTAGTTAGTATTATAAGCCATCTTTCTCTTGTTCAGAAAGGAATAAACTATCTCAAACACTAATAAACTACAGGAAAACACTTCTGAAATTTAAAATATCAGATAAATTATTTATAGTTCAGATAAAAATACTGAAAAAGCCCCATATCCTACAGCAATGCACTGTACAATCAGAGAGTACATAATAATTGAAACTTTGTGACATTTATTGGGATTAGAATCTCATTTTCAACCATATTAAAAAAAATCCCAATGTTTTTATTAGAAATATAAAGTAAAAAAACCCCAAAACATTAAATTAATGTTATAAAACAACTTTACAACTCCAAAAGAACTAGAATTACTGTATCATTGCCTGCATTTTCCAACTGAATTGCTTCATTATCATGTGCATTGCCTTACTGCTCATGAAAACTCTGCTCATCTACAGGTTTCTGTACATAGAAAGTCTTATGGATATTTCAGCACCTTCTTCAGAACCTCTGCCTCGTTTACTTGTCAAACACAAAAGTAAATGGTAACAATCTGGGGGGGCTGGAGAGCCAACATAAAATGTGTTCAAATATATTCCTAAATCAATGGATAGAGTCATAAACTCTGATGGTGCTCAGCATTTTGGTAAGTATGAGAAAACTCACATGGAAAGTATTTTTTTTTTCTTTTTCAAAATAGTAAACAGAATTAACAAAACCACAGCACTTCAGAGCTGGTAACACAGAGTTTCTAAAATTAAATTCTTGCTCTGCTATTGCTCACAATAAATATTGTGACAAAAAAGAGTTTTGGAGAAAAATAAAAACAAACACCAATAAGCTGGTCTGCAGAGTTTTCCTGTTTGGACAGTGAGTGTATGTGTGCAAGGTCAGATTTTTACCTTCATACAGATTCTTTTTAGAAACCTCCACTCAATTCCCTTCTATACAACTCCTGATTGAGAGAACCAGGAATTCAATTTTCCTTGCACTTCCTTCATTTTTCTATCACATAAAAGGCTGATGAAAGTAAAAATGGCCTGTGTTGGGCCCTTTATACAATTCAGTGTCCTCTGTTCTTAAAAACACACAACCCCCCTCCCAAAACTAGAAGTTATTTCTTCTTGTAATAGAGTCAAAGTGAATTTTCAAAGAAACTACCAAATCATGCAACAGAATTTCAATATCAGCTTGTTCTGTTTAACAGGAAATGTCCTTCTTATTTGAAAAAGGCAACATTTTAAGAGCTGGGAAAAAAAAAAAAAAGAAAACCAATGCACACACACTTCTGCATAACTTCTGCATAACACAGTTCTACAAAAATGATATCTAAGACAATCAAAGTAAACCCAAATGATGCATTATGTACCATGGTAAGCAGCACGGAACACTAAGAGAGACACATAACTGGAATTTAGGGCTTTGTGGCTCCTCTATTAATTCTTGTATTAATCTTATATTAAAAGATCGCATCAGATGACCCTTGAGGTCTTTTCAATCTGGTATTCACTGATTCTATAAAGCTGTTGTGGGACTCTGGATACATGTTAAATGCTACTTTCTTTCCTCTATTTCTCTTTTTACACTTTTTTAACTCACATATTTAGAACATAAAATCTTCAGGGCAGAGATCATTTCCTAATGTGGTTCTTAATGATTTCAAATCATAAACTCATTTAGATTAGAAAAGATCTCTAAGATCATCAACCCACCAGCACCACCGTGTTCACCTCTAAATCATGTCCTCAAGTGCCATATCCATGGGTTTTTTAACACTTCCAGACATAGTGACTACACTACTGCTCTCAGCACAAGGAAAATCAAGTTTTTAAGGTAAATGCCATGGAAAAGTTAACAATATATCCAAAGAAGGACTCAAAACAGCAGTGACTATGCCACTGAAAAATCAGATTGACAGATATTTTAGATAAATAAATTCACAATCACAAGTATGAAAAACTGCATTTGTATAAAAAGCAGCACCGGACACACTGAAGAACCCAGTTTTTCTGAGTAACTTGGGAGACAAGTATTAGTGTTTGATGTATTTCTTTGTCAGAAGCGCTGCACTACTGCGAAAACAAATGCCATGGGCTCGCAGGTTTGGTTTATGTACATTTGTCCGTGTCTCCCACCTTGCTAACAAGGCTGTTTTAGCAATAAATCAACCGTTTCTCCCTGTCAAGATGCAGTTTTACACAGACACACCATACAGCCGTAATTCAACAAAATAAGAAGAGTGTGACAGTGCAGCGCTGCACTGCAGCTTCCGATGAGTCACTCTGGGGTGTTAAATGAACAGATATAATTCAGAGGGTGCTCAAAATGAGCTGGAGAGGGTCTGGAATGACAGGACAGGGGGGAATGCCTGCATACGGAAAGAGGGCAGGGTTAGATGGGGTATTAGGAAGAAATTCTTCCCTATGAGGGTGAGGAGGCCCTGGCACAGGTTGCCCAGAGAAGATGTGGCTGCCCCAACCCTGGAAGTGTCCAAGGTCAGTGTCCAGTGTCCAGACAGTGGTTAGAGAAACCTGCGATAGGGGAATGTGTCCCTGCCCACGGTAGGGCATGGGACTGGACGGCCTTTATATCCCTTCCAACCGAAACCATTTTGTGATTCCACGATCTTTTCTTCTGGAACATCAAGATGGCAAAATTTACAGGAGCTCAACAAGGCACATGCTCAGGTATAAGTGTATAACGAAGAGCAGAAGCAAGAGCCCCGACCTTCACAGCACTCTCTTCAAACTGTCCTCCAGATGAAGAGTATTGAGGGGAAGTCATATGAGGAGGCTGAGGGCACACAGTTGTTAAGCATAGACAAAAGGAGACTGAAAGGAGACGTAATTCCCTAGATAACTTACAGATCCTTAGGCAGAACTTTGTGAAGTGCCTTCCTTTGCCTGGATGTTGTTTGAAAATTTTCTTCATACATTAGACTTGCCTTAATGTTCTACGGTTTGCACGCAGAAGTTGGCTACTCAAAGTCTGGATAATTTGGTTGCTTCCCCCTCG